>NC_056733.1:519115617-519415617 GCF_019279795.1 Protopterus annectens
TTTTGTCTTTTTTTTCCTGAGACATGCTGTAATTGTCTTATGCACACAACAAGAACAACTTAGTATAAATCCACACTGAATTATAATCCTACAGAAGTGTGTATTAAATGCCCTAACAAACCAACGGACAATACACATGAATAACTTTACTATTATATAAAGGTATACTTGTAACAATCTAAAGTATCTAATTATATAAACTTGTCTGCCCTATAACACAAAGGGGATAGGGGCTAAAGGCCTAAGAATATAACGGCCAGGAGAAAAATTAGTGAGAAAATTTTCCCAAAACACACTCAATGATTATGTAGAGCAGTAACTGAAGCCTATTGCTAAACTAATAAAGGTCCTATACACAATTCTAACAATTTTTTTAAATAGAAAAAGTAATACTCTCACTGGCCAGAGCTGTGAATCGTCTGATCTAGTTGCATCGGCAAAAGAGATCTGGGGAAATCACCAATACATCATGGGATAGGGAGTAGGCCATGAGCTTGTTGAAGACCTCGAGCTGTTGCAGTTGGCCAAGTCGGAGCAGAGGATCGGCTCCATAATCCATCAGTAAGAATGAACGGCAAGATAGAACAACTTCACATCTTCATTTTTGAAGATGTACACAGTTTTGTGTGCTTGCTCTAGGTTAATAAGGGATGGGGTTGTTATGAAAATGTATTTTATTTTTTTGTTTAAGGCTTGTCATAAAAACAAAAGGTCTTGAAAAAAATTACATAGGTTCAAATATTGATAAGAAACAACATCTGTATAAAAGATCAGCCTGCCAAACATTACCACGTGCATGTAACACAAAAGTTGGAAATACACACACAGAAAAATAGGTGGAAATGGCAGCTTTGTATAATACTGGCTATACTATTCATATGACCCTGGAACGTAAATGACCTTACAGGTATATACAAACAAGAAAGGAGTATTGAATTATATTAAGAAATGCAGAGAAATGTTAGGAAAGAAATGAGCTTGTGAATTTAACAAAAAGGATTTCAGAATGGATATCTAGCAGAATATCAGGGACAGAAGAAAAGGGGGTAATTATACTAATTGCTAGAGGAGCTATAATAGTGATAAAACAGAGGAAAAAAAGACAATGGTAGATTTGTGGTAGTAAGGGACTACTGGCAAGGGTGAAGGATTATGCTGGCATACATTTATATTTCATCAAAAACTATGCAGCTTAAGACATTTTTGGGAGAAATCATCAGCTTTCAGCAGGGAATATTACTTGCAGGGGACTGGAATTTGATTTACAATAGTGAGGATGTATCGGGGGACATAAAAAGGAAGAATATAACAAACAACAGTACATTTCTGAAGACAACTATGAAAAAATTTGGTATGGATCATGTGAATTCAATGGCAGGAACTCAGAATTTACATATTGTTCCCCAAGCTACAATAACTGGGCTACACTAGAAAGAAATTACATTTCAAAGGAACATGTGCATTCAAATTAAAAGCTTTGACACACAAAAACAATAACTATTTCAGATAATACAAAGATAAATAAAAAAGCAGGGTGATGAAACATAAATGAGACAATGGCACTCTCACCTACCTATTAAAAAGAAAGGAATTTAAATGGATAGTGGAAATTATTTGAAAGTTATTAGGGAAAAAAAACATTTTCAGAATGTATAGCTAGTGAGCAGGATAAAATGAAAATGGAGTTTAAAATTAGGGTAGAAATACGAGAAAATGAGGTATGGTTAAGTAGTACTAGGAATACTTAGATGGGCTAGAACAAGAAGAGGCACAAATGCAGAGAGCTAAATAGAAAATAAGGAATAATCTGAATAACTTGAATGATTTTATAAAGACTGCTGCAAAACAATTAATTTTTGATAACTCCACAGCAGAAAAAAATACAACACAACAACTTGGGCAAAAGAAAGAAGAAAGGGTTGTTGCCAAGCTTAAGAAGCCTAGTACAAGGAAAATAACTAGAAATATTGTGGCTGTATTACAGATATTTCAGACATTTTATGAAAATGTGTATAAAGCAGAGAATTGTGAAAATCAGGAAAAAGCACAAAGGAAATATTTAGAGAAGACTTAAATATGCCAGGGTTAGAGAGAGAGAGAGAGGAGTCTCAACAACTAACAGTTACAAATAGGAGGAGATGAAATAGAAATGGTGGTGATTAATCAGTCTTCAAGAAAGTCCCCAAGAACAGATGTAATCCTGGGGAAATTGGAAAGTTAGGAGGGAAGAAAGTGATAAAGATATGAAATATTTTAACAGTATTTCAAAAGAAGTGGAAGCACCAACATGTTAGAAGAAAGCTGTGGTGGCTGTATTACCTAAAGATGAAAGCCCCATCAGATCCAGCTTCATATACCCACTTTAAATTATAAACAATGACGACAAAGTGCTTAAGTTTATACTAGCTACAAGACAGATAAAGATGCTGCCAAAACTGACAGATACCGATCAATGTGATTTTGTGGAGAGGAGGCAAACATTTGACAACATTAAGAGAACAATAATGATCCAGACAGAAAGCAGGATGTTAGAAAATATCACTGTCATTGGTGGGTCTTGATGCAGAGAAAGGAATCAACACAGTAAGCTGGGGTTTTAGGAGTAGGGCAACAGAAGGATTTGCACTTCCTGAAGCAAAGTTAATCAGGAGGCAATATGAAGAATTACAGGTAAGAAGCAAAGTGGGAGGGTTCCTCTCTAATAAGTTGTGTCTGAACAAAGGAATGAAGCAGGGGTGTCCTCTTTCCCCTTTATTTGCTTAAATTTAGAGCCACAGGCAAAGAAAATATGCGACTCGGAAATGCAAGGATATAATTGGTATGGTAATCAAGAAAAGTTGTCTTAATTTGCAGATGATTTTTTTGTAACCGATAAATATAGAAAAGGATACCCCAGTATCGTGGAACATTTTGAGATAGTTTCAAGTTTTTTCAGGATATAAAATTAATGAAGATAAAACAAAGGCTATAGCCATAAATTATGTATCCACACATGAAGTGGTTCAACAATACCCACATTTACTGGGACACTATAAGATGAAGTATTTAAGAGTATGGATTAAAAGGTTTCTGTTATGGCAGCTAAGTACATGTAAAGAGACTAAACAAAAGATAATACAAAAACTGAGAAACTGAAAGTTCTTGTTTATGGATATGGATAGTAAGCAGTAAAAATGTATTAGTCTCATTTTTACATTTGGTGTTAGGCATAGTTTTATCAACCACAGCAAATGATGTGGACAAAAACAATGAGTTGAATGAATTTATCAGGGAAGGGAAGAGGGTAAGTGTTAATTCAAATAAGTTGACTCCTCCAACAGAACAAGGTGGTTTAGGGTTACTTGATGTGAAGGTATATTACAGCTACACAGTTAAGGCTCATATACATAACAAGCAGAAGGTTATAATTCAAAACGGAAAAGGATGATGATGAAGCGGGGGGGGTCAGAGTTCAAGAAATACAGAGAATGGGATTTTGGATACAGATCCTGAAGGAGAATAACATCAACTATACAGAGTATTATAGTCAAAGTAGAATGTATTCAAAGAACTAAGCCAACATAAGAATGGAATAAAGAGATTTTGCCAGTAGGAATGTCTGCAATTAGGGTGCAAAAATTAGGTAAAGAGGGCTGGAATTTACTGGAGAAAACTGGCAAAGGACCCAAGATACTACAAGCAAATAACTTTGGAAAGGTTATAGAGTGGGATGAGGCCAAGGAGACATTTGAAATGCACTGCTAGAGACTGACCACGAATAAAGAAAAAAATCTAAAGGAAAAGATATTTTTTTGTCTTTTTGTTACCACCTATCAATGTAGTAGTAGTATTATGTCTGATGTCTTATGTAAAAATTGGATTATGATGGGGGACCAAGATTTAGTTGACAGACTGGGATAACACCTGAATATTGTGTATAGAAGAGGTCCTAATATTAAAATATTTTAGAAAGACAGGACCAAGTTGTGAAAATAAAAATACACATAAGGGGTAGGTTTAGTTGTTATTCCCAAACTGTTGTCTATATCGCCATCTGTTTGCTGTGTCCAGCATTCTACATAGGAAAGACTCAGCAAAAATTATCTCAAAGGATTTATGAGCATTATTATGAGATTTCACAAAATAAATAATCTAATACATTACATAGACATTTAAAAATATATCCTGAGCATACATTTAAGTTTGCAGTAGTGCATCAAGTTAAAAGGGATCCCCAGGGTGGACCTTGGAAAATATATCTAGGACAGAAGAAAACATGGTGGCAAATATTTTTAAATGCTAGTTTTCCACCTGGTCTTAATGACATGATCTCCATTTCTAGTTTTTTTAAATTAAAAGTTTTGATAGGTAATATAGTGTTTAATATATTTTTTTACTTTTTAATTTGTTCAATGTTTATATGTTAACATTGTTTTTATTTTTTATTGTTATAGTATGGCTATGTATACATAGGTATAATGCATTGTATTGATGGGTAACTAAAGGGTTAACTTAGTTTTGGTAATTGCGATTTTCTTATTGGCTACTGGTCTTTATTCATTTGGGGATGTGATAGAAAAGAGTTATTTTCCGGTGAAGTTTGGTGATTGTACTAAATGAAAGTGCTCACAATAAACGCTTTCTTTGCATTTTTGGTGCTCCATATTTTTTTGCTATTACCTACTGCCATGCTCTTGTGGTTTTATTGCTAGAGACTGCCTTCCCTATCAGGGATTAATATGAGTATTGGCAAAGAGAAAGGGATAGGAGAATCTTAAGTGAAAGACCTATTCTGGTAGCTTTTTTGTTGACTCTAGAACAGAAGCAGCTGTTATAAAATGGGGTAATTAGTACGGCATATAAAATATTGCATAATTACAAGAATTAATCAGAGGAGGTTAGAAAAGATTGAAATGGGAGGGTGGAAAAGTAATTTACAAGAGAACAATGAGTGGACATATGAATGGCTCTCAAGTATGCAACAAAGTCCAGGAGGTTTAGGATCTTTGCTTGGAAGTGTCTGCATAGATATTTTTATACCCAAAGTAGAATTCAACAATTTTTTTCTCAGGCAAACAGCAAATGTTGGAAGTGTAATAAGGAAGAAAGTGTTAACTGGGGAACATATGCTCTGGGAGTGTAATGCACTGGCAGACTTTAAAAATTCCATATACAGGACTCTGTTAGAAATAATGGGTGAGAAAATGGCTGTAACCAAGGAAATGGTTCTTTTGAGCTGGGACATAGGATTTGAATTGCGTAGACACGTTAAGGCCATAATTAAGTTGAATTATTTTGGTTGCCAAAAAACAAACAAAAAAAACAAAACCCCACAATTACTAGATGTAGAACATGTATGTGTGCTATACCTTTAAGAAGCATTTCCAAGGTCAGCACATGCTAGCTTCAGCGCCATTTTGAGAGTGCAGCCAGAGTGAACACATATGACAGAAACAGTCTGCTTATAAGTTTATTTGCCTCAATCCTGATGTGTCTGTAAATACTAAAGCTGCTTGAAAAAAAACTCACGCATGTTTGTCTATTCATCCTGACTGGACAAACAACATGGGGTCAAGTGGGATTCCAGAGGCTGCTTTTCAGAGATAAGTAGTGCAGAATCCACTGTGAAGGTAAAATAAGAAAAGGCCAGAAACAAGCTAAAGGTGATGAAAACTTGCACAAATTATTTTTATTAAAGATAAAACTGAGCATTACAAGGGCACAGAACACATTACTAAGCAAACAAACAGCACAGAAATGTTAATTAAGCAAAAGAAAAGCATAAAAAGTTTATTAATTAAGCAAAATGTTCGAAATTAAGATGTCTGATAAAATGATTATTAGTAAAATGCACAAGGGGTTCAGAGTTGCATCGGAATTGCAAAACTAGCATGTTTAGGGTAAAAACGAGCACAAGAAAAGAGATTAAATGGGCAAAACAAATATAACAAAGGGAATAAAGGGCATATTAAGTGTAAATAAAGCAGGACGACTGCATGTTTTGGTCAAATGACACCGGTTTGGCACAAACAGTTATTTTTTGCATTGATTAAAGCTCTGAATAGCATAACTAGAGTTATCTGAAGCATCGCAAAGTGTGTAAAAGTGCTTACAATGTGTGTTGATTACTGTGCATTTATTCTGAAGAGTTTGTGAGCTAAGTGCAACTATTTCAGGAAGTGCAGTCAAAATATAGCCATTTCAAAAAGGTTCTTGTGCTGGATGTGTACTCATGAAGGGTCACCATTAGAGTGTTTCTTGCACTGTAAAGAGTTATTTAGCAAAGTACAAGCATTTTTGGAAGTGTTTCAGTATGCTGTGTAGTTTATTCGCAATGACCAATTACTTCAAAATGTTTCTTACTCTGAGCTTCTTTTACCACCCAGTTTATTCGCACAGTGCAGTTACTTTGAAATGTTTCTTACACTGATAAGAGGTGGTTTCTTGAAGTACAATAATTTCAAGAGTGTTCTTGTGCCATGGAGACTTATTTCGTGAAGTGTTTCGCAAAGTATTTTACAGAGTTCAAGTACTCAGAGGCTTACTGTACTATTGGGCATAGTTATAAATACTGGCATAAATTTCTGGCATATATATGTGTGTACATTCATGCAGTTACAAGTGAACTTGGATTGCGTTGTGTTTTACTGTAATTTGTTGGCATGGCAGATGGATTTCGAAAACTATCACCACTTGTATTTGATCAGAATATTGCAGAGAACTGGAGAATATTTGAGCACGAGTACGATATTTTCATACAAATAGCTCACTCAGATAAACACCAGGGCATTCATTTAGCTAAACATAACTGAGTCAGAGGCTATTGATAGAGAGCATTCATTTGTGTATGTACCAGCAGTGTATGAAGGTGAAGGGGAAAATCGTCATATGTTGGTTGAATCAAGGGAAGATCCTGAGTGCTTGAAGTGTAAAACCCAGAGAAATGTGCAGCCCCCAGACCAATGTTACATTAGAGAGGCATCTGTTTTACACAAGAGACCAAAGACTAGGAGAAATATTTGAAGCTTATATTGCTGACTTGAGAAACAAAGCTAAAACTTGCATATTTGGTGATTTAAAAGATGAACTCAAAGGACAGGCTTGTGCGTGGTATTAACAGTGCTGCTGTGAGAAAGATTTTGCTTTGTGACAGAGACTTAACATTGAGTAAAGCTACTGAGATTTTTCAGATCCATAAAGTTACAGAAAGGCATACAAGTATGCTTACAAGTGACAAGAGCATGGTTTCAGCAGGCCCCAGAGCAAATGTAGACAGCATGCAGCATGTGGCAAGCAGAAACAGGCTTAAGCACATGGCAGCTGCAGCCCCAGCGGGTATGTCGGGGAAGCCACTTGGCTTTCTAGCAAGTTCTAAGACTAGTTCAGTTAAAGGAGCATGCTCAGTACAGCATAAGGGTGAGTCAGCAAAACCCAGGTCAAGCTTTACTGTTAACTGTCGCAACTGTGGTGCCAACCATGAGTCTAAAAGAGAAAAGTGCTTAGAAGAATGTGGTCAGCAATGATACAAGTGTAAAAAATGGAATCATTTTCAAAGGTTTTGCAAGTCAACTCACTCAGCTGCAAAGAACGGTCACTCAAAAAAGCAAGACGACCAAATACAAAGCTGAAATCTTACTGCCTATGTAGATGGTACATTGCTAATCTACTGCATTAACATTTTCACCAAAGGGCAAAGTGTTTTGTACTGTTCTGATCCATGGTAAACCCATCAACCTCAAAGTAGATGCTGGTTTAAAGTGCAATGCTATATCAGCAAAAACATTTGCTAAAGTAAGAGCTGGTGAACAATTTAATGTGGCTAGTTGTGCAAGACTTGTTGCATATATGGAGGTGAAGAAATTCAAACCGACGGTTCAGTAGTGCTTTCATGTTGTTTTGGCTGGGAACAGTTACAATTTGTTGTTTTATGTAGTCTGTTGTTATTTTATATAGTCTGAAGACCTGTGCAGTCATTATTGGGTCTCAGAGACAGTTTGACAATTTGTTTTCCTTTACCAAAGAAGTTAATCATATAAGCACGTCCCAATTCCAGCTTTAGTGATACTATTTTCTCAGAATATCCTGATGTTTTTGATGACAAGCTAGGCAAGCTTCCAGTTGTGTAGTCCATGAAGTTAGACTCAGTGGTCAGTCCACTGGTCAGACTGGCAAGAAGAGTTCCAATAGCTATGCAGAGCATTGTTAAAGCTCAGGTGGAACACAATATGCATCAAGGTGTGATTTGTCCAGTTACAGAACCAACTGAATGGGTGTTGTCTATGGCAGCAACTCACAAACAAGGCTCAGCTGAAATCAGAATATGCATCGACCCAAGAGACTTGAACAAGGCATTGAAAATACCTCAATATCCCATGTGAACAGTCAAGGAAGTGACAGCCCTAATACCGAATGCCATGGTATTTTCCATCTAAGAGCTCATTTTGGCAAGTGATGCTTGATCGCAAATCTTCACTACTGACTACATTCAGTACCCCATTTGGAAGATATAGATTTTTCAGGATGCCATTTGGAATAAATCCTTGTGCCATAACAGTAGATTATTTATTAGTCAGAGGCAATGGTAAAGCAGAGAATGACAAGAAACCTCAAGAGAGTTCTAGACAGAGCACTTGAAGTGAACTTAAGTTCAATTCTCTGAAGTGCAATCGAAGTCACATATGTAGGTAATTTGTTTACTAGTAATGGGTTACGACCATACCCGTCCAAGCAAGCAGCTATTCTTGAGATGCCAGCACCTGATAATGTTCAAGATCTACAGCATTTTCTTGGCATGGTTAACTATGTGGGCAAGTTTATACCAGATTTCAGTGAATTGACAGTGCCTTTAAGAGAGATGACATGCAAAAATGTTGCATGGTCATGGCTAGAACAGCACCAGAGAGCATTTGATGATCTCAAGCAGAAATTGCTAGTCCACCTACACTAAGGTACTATGATGTCAATAAACCAGTCAATTTTTCCTGTGATGCATCAAAGTTTGGTCTTGCAGCAGTTCTTCTTCAAGATGGCAGACCAGTAGCCTATGCATCTAGAACTCTTACCCAAACTGAAATGCAATATGCTCAAATTGAAAAAGAACTTTTGGCAACTGTGTTTGCATGTTCCAAGTTTCATGATTATATTTATGGTCGACATATCCAGATTGAAACAGATCATCAACCTCTAGTTACTATTCTAAAGAAGCCTATGCATTCTGTTGCAGCAAGACTGCAAAGAATGATGCTCAAATTACAAAAGTACAACTTCAAAATGATCTATATAAAAGGCAAACTTCTTTAACTGGCTGCTACCTTATCCAGATCGCCCAGAAATACAACAGAACAGACCGATGCAGAGAATTTTGACTTTGATGTCATGGAAGTGCATAATTTTTCGACCACGGGACTTGATGAACTGAGAGATCATAAAGACTAATCCTGTTTTGCAAAAGCTCAACCACTACATCCAGGTAGGATGGCCAACAAAGGCAATCCAGTATACCGCCTGAAGTACAACCTTATTTTCCTTACAGAGACAAGATGTTGATGGAAGATGACATTTTTTCTAAGGTCCTAAAGTTGTTGTTCCTGCTTCCTTACAATGTGAATATATCCAGATTTTCCATAGTGGTCACCCTGAGTCCGAATCTACAAAAAAGCGCGAGAGGACTAGTATTTGGCCTTCGCTAGCAAAAGACATTGATAAAGTGCTTTCATTTTGTTCAGTATGCAATAGCACTAGACGGCATCTGCAAAAAGGGCCACTTCAGGTAAGTGAAGTTCATGAAAGTACAGTTGTGTACACTTACCATAAATGTAGATGTT
This sequence comes from Protopterus annectens, assembly GCF_019279795.1. Classification (NCBI taxonomy): domain Eukaryota; kingdom Metazoa; phylum Chordata; order Ceratodontiformes; family Protopteridae; genus Protopterus; species Protopterus annectens. The sequence goes on from NC_056733.1 coordinate 519,125,421, forward strand.
CGAGTGTATTTACTGTTGCAGTCACCACACACGGGTTATCTACCTGCAGGTAGCCCCTCAGTCGGCCGGAATACCAGAGACTTAGTATTTCCGCGTCAGTTGCTGTCGCTCCAGGTATGAAGTCAGGTCATTAGGGGTATAAAAACAGGCAGCCAACTTCATTACATCAGTTTTTCTTGCCTCAAATGTCAGGAGCCCCCCCAATAGGGAGCTAAGCTATGGTGGAAAAATCACCACCAGTAAAAAGTAAAACCAATACCAATGCAAGGGGTGAGTAATATACACATAGAGGAGAGAGAAAGAGAAGGGGGCTGAAGGGAGGGAAACCAGGACTGCAACAGTGAATACACTTGAACATCTACATTTATGGTAAGCGTAGACAACTGTACTATGTTCTTCGTGTTTCACTGTTACAATCATCACACTTGGGTTGATTCCCAAAGCTGTAGAAAGGGTGGCAGTAGTCAAGAAGAGTTTGGGCTGGCTAGTATGCCCCTGCAGGACTGCAGCTGCAAAACCCACCCTGGATTTAGAAAATATAGGCAGGTGGTAATGCTTGGTGAATGTGTGTACAGTACAGAACTCCAGGTAGCAGTCTCCAGAATGTCCCTGGTAGGGACTCCACTGAGGAATGCTGTAGAGGCAGAAGCTGCCCTAGTGGAATGTGTTCTGACCCCCTGAGGGGTTTGGTTTTCCATAGTGTTTGCAGCAGAAATGGATAGTGTGCTATCCATCTGGAAATTGTCTGTTTTGAAATGGCCTTGCCCTCTGCCCCTGGTGCAAAACAACTGGTCAGATTTCCTGAAGGGCTTAGTCCTATCCAGGTAGAATCTGAGCCTGTCTGTGCACATTCAAGGAGTGCAGGAACCTTTCACCTTTATTTTGAGGATTAGGGAAGAAGGTTGGCAAATGGATAAATTGGTTGAGAGCCACACTGGACACAACTTTAGGCAAGGAAAGATTAGTCCTGAGGCAGACCCTATCAGCATGAAAAATAATGAAGGGTTCCATGGCCATAAGTGCTTGCAGCTCAGACACTCTTCTCGCTGAAGTGATGGCCAGGAGCAATGCTCTTTTCCAAGAGAGGAATTTTAACTCTGCTGATGCTGCAGGCTCAAAAGAGGGGTAGTGTGAGCTTTTCCAGTACAAATTTAAGGTCCCAAGCAGGGGTGGGTGCTCTCCGGCCCTGAAAAACTTCTGGAGACTGAATCGACCAAGTTAAATGATATCTGCAGATTTTTGTTAACCAGACTGGAAAGGTCATGAGATGAGATCTGACGGATTCTTGAACTGAGTGTCCACTGTAACACTCTCATATAATACCTTGCTAAGGGGATGAAAGTAATGGAGGCTGCCAACAAGCCTAGAAGTTGAAGTAGTACTCTGGCAGGTGGTATTGATGGGAAAGGATTTGTGGGGCCTAACTTCTTAAAGTGAATAGCCTGTTCTCCGGTAACCTTGCAATTTGAATGGTTGCATCCAAGTGTGATCCTATAAACTCCATAACCTGTACTGGGGAAAACTGTGATTTGTCTTGGTTCACAGTAATCATAAAGCAAACAGTTTCTCGCCTGGACGAGCACAGACCTGGTAGAATTGGTCAGGAAACAGTCATCTAGATAGAAGAACACGGAGAACCTTTTGCAGTCTGAGATGAGCTGCAACCACAGCAATGCATCTGGTGAACACCTGTGGAGCAGAGGAGAGATCAATGGGCAGGACTCTGAATGAAAATATCTGGCTTCCAGCCAGACTTGAAGAATTTCTTGGCGTGTCTGTCCATTTTGATGTGGTAAAATAAAAAAAAACAACATATAGAGAACCTAACCAAAGACCTGCTAGGCGCAATCACAGTCCAAGTAAAATAAAATAAGAATCGCTGCAGATCACCACTGATTGTAAAACATTTGATATTAAAAAGACATGCCAACAATGACAATGAATAAAACTAAGGATGAAACTGTCCACTTCTTAAGCGCTTTCCAGTCTTAACCCTTCATCAGATGGATCATCCTTCTGCTTACTAGACTTTAAAACATAACAACAGCCAATCACTACTCAATATTGCACCCGCCTATTTTTAAGGCGGGTTTCATAGGAACCAGTGGCTCTTGAACTCCTTCCATTGCTTCAGATAGGAAAAACATGGAAGTGTTCAACAGACACTGAAAGGTGGCCAGTTGCAAATGCACTGCTTATTCTGCAGACATGGACCCAGAAAGAGACTTAAAGAGCACTTTTGTCAAGTCTCTTTGAAACAGTCATGTGTGCAAATAATTCAGTGACCTTAACATAAATGCAGCTGAAGTGTAAACTTCCCAAACCTGGACTCTGTTAGGGTGTTGGACAGATGAGCTCTCTTCTGCAAGCTCGCTCTTAGTGGCTCCCGTTACTACCATGGCATCCACTGCTGGGACTTTGCAGTCTTTAGGAGCAACAATATATTTACTTGGCTTTCTGGGAATTGATTCTGTGATGTCCGTTTCCCTTCTATGCACAGTGAGAGATTAAACCCACCATCTCATCAGTTGGGAGAAACACCCATGGAGTGGCAGAGCAGGAAGCAAAATCCTCAAGGAAAAATGGATTCCTCTTGAGAAGGGGCTTTGGAAGACCAATCTCCTTCCTGTCTGAGAAGCTTGAGGATCTCCCTAAAAGAGACTTTGTCAAATGGTGATCTGAGGGACTCTTCCCCTTCACTGAAATCTGCATCTTCTGTCAGAAATGTCTGGGAGGAGTCAATATGTCTCCTATTACTCTTATGTTTCCAAGGTGCCTCCAAGGGGGAGGGAGGTCCGAAGAAGATTTGGAAGTGTGAGGGGTGTCCTGAATGAGGACTACCTAGAGGCTAGTGTGAACTGGCTTCTCCTGATGGGATAGACTGTGCAGAATCAGGACCCAGCACCATCAGCTGCTGAGTGGGTGGAGTCAAGACAGAGAGAGAAAAATGTCTGGTCTTGAGCCTTGGAGAGAGCTCTCAACTGCCTCAAAAGCAGAAACAGAGGAAAAACCAAGACCACCCAGGTAAGAGCCCAAGCTGCCACATAAGCATAACCAAGGATACCAATCCATATCTTCAAACTGAAACTGGAGCTGAGCTATGTAATGCAAAGGCTTTCAGGGGAAGGGACGGTTCCAACAACTTCAGAGACAAACCCTTATCCCCAAACTAGACGCTGAAGCTATAGCTTTAAGATCCACCGGGCTTTGACAAAATCAGAGTTGGCTGGATCAGAGAATATGCTGGAGTTGAAGATGACCACAACTTCAGATTAGACATGGACAACCCATAAGAACTCAGATACAGCATCACTGAAGCTGAAGGTCTGACGGGGCTAGGAGTAGCTATAGGCAAGACAGACCATCCAGTTCTCATGGGTCTGATGGGAGACAGAGCCAGGAGAACTCCCAACTGAATTTGAGTACCAAGGTACTTCCCTTTCATTCTATCCACATTAGCTTATGGTAGACCTAATGAATCTTAAAAATTATGATGTGGAAGGGTGATCTTGAAGTTCTCTGCAAGCGTTTCTCCTGAAGAAAGAGTAAATGCAGCCTAGGAGAGACTGGATCCGGGAAAAAACTCAGCTGGCACCAAGACAGAGTCGTAGTACCTAAAGTAGACGAGGTTGGTGCCGACGAGGCAGACCTATGCTCTGAAGATGATTTTTGCACTTTAGGTTTCACAGATTTACCCAGGTCACCCGAGGGTGAAGAGGGAACTGAAAGGGGCCTTTCCTTATCCTTCAAAGGAGGAGTTGAGACCTCCGTCGCAGAAAGGGCCTCTGAAAAGGGTGACTTAAATAGGCCCTTCAGTATTAGCTTATTCTTGCACTCATTCAGAGTGCACTGGCTGAAACTTTAACAAATAACACAGGGAGGTTGCAACAAAAGATGGAGCACCCCCAAGCAATAAACACAATCATGAGAGTCACTATTCAGAATATTACTGTTACATGAAGTACAATGCTTGAAATCTGATGTACCCTTATCAGACATCATGAAAAGCTAAACACAGCAATCAAAGTCTTCAGAGAAAAATGTAAATTCTACTTTCTCCATGTCAAAACCTATCTAAATACACACAGTATCCATCAAAAGAGTCAAAAAACACACCACTAGACAGAAAAAGGAAGGAGAGAAGAAATACCAGCGATGGTATTCAAGCAATATCACAAGGGTAAAGAGAGAAGGCCATACCACCAATGGTACTTAAAAAAAAATTACCACACGGGTAGAAGTAGAAATGAAGAGGGTCTAAATCTAACTGTAAATATAGAGAGTAATGAATATAAATCACAAACAAGAAAAAAGACAAATTTTTCTACAAGATATCAAAAAATTTCCACTTAGCTGAGAGCTCGGCTGAAACGTGACTTTACGTCTACGCGGCAAATGAGATCTGAGGTAACAAGGAGAAGAGCATTGTGGGTTGAAGCTTATCTCGAGAGTTTTTGGCTGGCGCAAGCTTGGTATTAGGCTGACTTAGTAGCGAGGGCATGGAACCGAACCCATCAGTGATGAATGGAAAGAAGAATACCAACATCAGATGCCACCAGCTCACATGTTTGGGAAATGTTTGTCTTCAATGTGAAGCAATGACATCCAATGTCAGTAAGTAAACCAACTCCATTTCCTAACTGTGTGACTGAGCAAGTCACTATACCAGACACTGCACTCAAGCCAAGTCTAAAAAAGGTCTATGGAGATCAGTGCTCTACCCTGGAAAACAAATACAAATATAAAGACTTGCTTGTTATCCATCCAATGACACGATTAACATTATTGCAAACTGGCCTGTCTAGGAGTGGCAACTCCAGTTGTCAGAGTAAAAAGAAAACTGTAACCCCTGGCAATGTTGTTGTAGGCTCCCACTATTACTGTCAAAAAGGAAAAAGAAAATAGGGTGCCCCTGGCAACTTGGTTGTGTGCCCCTATACAAGGCAGAGAGGAACAGAGTGAACCCCTATGTTAAACACAGCACCAAACTAGAAAATATTCTTTTGTGATAATCTGTTGTGCATAGTTACGGTTTATGCCAACATCCTCAGTGCAGTTAATACCATAACCAAATAGAAGGCTGTGTTCATCCACTAGCTCACCTCAGCTCTGGTAGTAGCTTCCTAAGCCCAAGCCATTGGATGAATTTATGTGCAAACTCATGTAAAAGGTTCACTTGTTACAGCAGTTGTGTTTTAAAACTATTTTCTAGAAAATGCATAGAATACAGAAAAAAGATGCACTCAATATTCACGTGTTCATAATGTAAGCAATGTATTGTATAATAGTAACTATCTGCTGTAGACACTGTTTGATGGAACACAACACTGGGAATCAGTACTTGTTGGACTACTTTGCTCCTATGTAGTGCTTCCATAACTACAAGGCTGTAGGAAAGTTGCACAAAGCATGGCAGCCAATGCACCTAAGGCTCATACCCTCATTACTGCAAGCCCCAACTCACAAACCAGTACCCCTTCAAGTCTCATGCAGTGCATCACTTAAAAGAATCTCTTCCAAAGGCTAGTATCTCCTACTTCAGGTGTCTAATGCAGTTATTTTTAGGAAATCAAGCTTAATTATACAATACATCTTTTAACAAGCATCTGCTTTCCTGGAAAAGCTCACCCAGACTCTGCTACAACTTGCTGTGAGGGAAAGGTTAGTTTGCCTTTGCTTTCTTGTATTTTGTATTATTTTACTGCCGCTTTCTATTTCATATGTTACGATTTGTTTTACTTACACTCTGTTTTACTTATACTCTGCTTTTAACTGCATATCAAAACTATGAAAGAGACCATAGTTGTCTGTCTTGTGAGTCACAAAGAAAATTTTCCCAGTCTAGTGCTTAAACTCAACTGTTTCTAGTTGCCTGCTCCTTACGCTGATTTGACCATATATCTCCTTCCCTCTCCCCTTTCACTGGTTGCTGTAAGCAAAAAAATATTTTGTGAAACCACTTTCCTTCAACTATTTAAATGTATTGGCTATCCCACTGTATTCTATAGAACCAGAATACAAAGTGCCCACCCCTTTTCAATCTGTCTTTCTCCTTTAAAATTAGCGGCTCTCCACTTAGATAACTAAAGCTTAAGTTGCCCCTTCTTTCATACCTAACTGCTCAGTGCACACTGCAGTGCTTAGGATATTAACCCATCTTTTTTCTTCATATCTTTAAAATCTGCAACATCTATTGCAAGACCATCAATTATTAGACAGCCCACTTTCTTGCCTCTCAGTAGTCATCTTGGGATTAGGGCGTCCATTTTCTACTGGTGAGAGAAGGAGCACAGGGACATTTCCTGGAGACTGCTGATCACCGGAAAGCCTAATAACTGCTTCATAGCTGACAGCTTGGAATCTGTGCTTATATTCTGCACGTGGTGAGAGAAGGAACAGAGTGCATTTATTCCTCACAGTTTCTGGTTGGGCAGTAAGTGTCTGTGCTTGATGTTCTTGACTGGTCTGGTTGCTATTCAAGGCATCTTCTAGGAAAGGCTATAACAAGCCTACAGACCCTTGCATCATCTGGGACAAGACTGTGCATTAAACAGGCTGTGGCCTGCCTCTCATCTTGGGATTGATGCTAATATTTTGCTTCTGGTGAGAGAAGAAGCAAAGAAGCATTGTATCCTAGCACAGTGAAGCTGTGGTGAGACCAGCGCTAGTAGCAGCCAGGCAGTAGCAATTCATGTGACTCCCCTCTTTTAATCATTCTTGACAAATGAATTCTTTGTTTTCAGTAAATACTGCTTGATTTGTTTCTAACTTCAGACTGTCTACATACGTCATCCTTAAAGTTTCAGGGTCTACTTATTAGTTTCCCCTCAAGTGTTTGGCAGTGCCCTGTATAGACACAGACATTTTTCCTGTAAAAGCACAACTGAAATTTCACTAACACCTAGTTGCACACAGGACAACTAGTATGCAGTGATAAGCACCGTCCCCAGAGTTGGAAACCACATGCCCCCGATATTGCTTTATATTCTCACTCCAACTGTCTAATCAATAAACAGGGTCTGTTGTGCCATGGATACAAACTTTCCCACTATCTCCGTAACCACCTTGGTGGATATAGGCATCCTAAAGCAATGCTGAAATTGCCTCATGTTTACAGACAACCAGCTAATTTGTCAAACTGATATGGTATGTGAGAGATGTATTTACACAGCGTCACTGGAGGCAAAGCTCTCAAATTGAAGTATTCCTGATGTCAACAAGGTCGTCAACAGTACACACGCTGTTCCCATCACACACAATTCAAAGCAGGCATAAAGACTCACATATGCTGAGGCACTTAAACGTAAATTTCCCAAACCCCAAAGATCTCCTAGATGAAATATACATAACAAATACCCTCAGCAGCCTGGAATGCACTCTTTCAAAGCAACACCCACATCAAGACCTACAGACAGTCACATCTCATGGGGCCTCTACTTCTACTCCCATAAGGCAAGCCACCACAGAATCCAACATTCTGGTCATTGGAGACTCCATCGTAAGAAACACTGAAGTCCCTCTCACCAGGCTGAATAATGAGAGTGTCATGGTCAGTTGCTTATCAGGGGCTAGGATTCACCACATTATACACACACTCAGGTCACTGGACCACAAGTACCAGTATGACTCAGTCATAGTCCACGTGGGTGTAGATGACCCGAGACGTATCTTCCTAGACTATATGAAGAGACATCATGGAGCTCTTGTCATACGTGCCCCAGACTGGTATGAGCCCAGCACTGAGTAGCATTTTACCTTTTCCAAGGATGATGCCAAAATATGAACAAAAGATGAAGGCCTTTAATAACTGGCTTAGTTTCTGGTGTCATTCTAAGGGGGGGGGGGTGTACAATATTTGTTAGAATGGAAGGAAAAGGTCAACAGACCATGCTGCTTTGCCAGAGATGGCCTGCACCTTTCCCCTCTAGGCTTTCGAATATTAGCTTAAACATTGTCTTCCCTCATAGTGCCTTTTTCAGGCAAAGCCAAACTGACAGTACTTCTGACATAGCATTTCAAAACCAAGAAAATCGAAGATGTATTACTGCTCAATGATAGGAGTCTAAACAAAAAACTCCACTCCCTAGAAGCTCTCTTCACCCTAGAAAATGCTGACATTTGTGCTGTCACTGAGACATGCAATGAGCACACTGACAGTGCAAGGTTATAATGCCTCCCACACATTTAAACTAGCTACCACACCGTCAAGGACTAAAAGGTGGAGGTGTCTTGATTTACATCAAAACTAAATATACCTCAAGGCTGGTCAAACAGCAGAATGCACTTGACCTACTCCATGTTCAAATTACCACAGGCAAAATCCAATACCACTTCATTGCAAGTTATAGATCCCCCCTCAATGACCCAGGAAACCCATACCATGTATATAAGCTTACTGAAAACACTCCGTCCAACCCAATACCATATTCATGGGCAACTTTAATTACCCCACTATTAACTTGGAATCCTATACGACATTAAACGTACAGGCACAAAGATTCCTGGATTTTGTAAACACAAACTCTCTGGATCGGACTGTCAATAAACCCACCAGGGGTGCAACCATACTGGATCTGGTCCTCACTAATATGGAAGAGTCCTGCACACCCCCTAGTGTAATGTCTTTTCTGGTAAGTTCAGACCACAAAATGGTTTCCTTTGAAGTAAAAATAAAACCTGGACTCCCAGCTATCCTTGGAATATTCAGGAACTACTCTTAAGGCTAACTTCCTGAGATGAACTGATAAAAAGGCAGAATTTGAAGCCCGCATAAACCCGAGAACACTGCCAATGCAGAACTGTTCACAGAAACCCTATACAAGCATGTTAATAGCTGCAGCTGTATCCACAAGGAAGAAGTACAGAATTAACGCAGAAAACAAGCCATCCTAGTGGAATCACAAAATCAATAGTCTGTAAAACAGCAGGAAGAAAAGCATGGCAAAAATTAGGAAGTGCAGCACCCAGCAGGATAAAAGCACTCTCAAACTAAACAAAACTCAGAGGACATATACAGTCTACCAAAGCCACATTTGAGGTAAATTTGGCTTCCCACACCAAGGACAGCCGCAAGGCCGTTTTTAGCTATGTCCACAACCTCAAAGGCAATAATTGTGTGCACAGCTGATTGTAAATGGAGCCACCTATGTTGTTGCGTCTTTCGGCTTTTCCCGGTTAGGGGTCGCCACAGCGGAACTCCGGTCTATTAATGATTGGCAGTAGATTTTTACGTGCCGAGTTGCCAGCCCTGATGCACAACCTTCAACGAAGGTACGCCCATTCACGCATGTCTCCAGACAGAAGACGCTCTAGCTGAGAATCAAAAGGGACAACGTCTTATTGTGAGGCGACAGCGCTACCGCAGCACCACCACCGCAGTTATTAAAATGGAGCCACCTATACTGAGCTAAAAGATGCAGCAAACCTACTGGCCGACAAATTTCAGCTCCAACTTTACCCCTCTCTCCCTTTCAGCCTTTCATTAAGAAATACCATCAAATATAACTTCCCCTGCTATCACTACGGAACAGGTCCTTAATGTTCTCTTTAAGGCCACAGATACTGCATCAATGGGCCCAGACAATATCTCAGGATGCTTTCTAGATAGCGTAAAACATGACCTATCAGGCCCTCTGAAACTGCTATTTAACTGTAGCTTCCAAACAAGCTTCATTGCCTCATGAACGGAGAACAGCAACAGTCATCCCCCTCTGCACAAAGGTGGGCCATCTACAGACCCACAAGTCTCACTAGTTTTATATACAAAGCCATGGAAAGAATTATCATGGACATTATCAATAATGATATAGTAAACCTCTAGACACTGGACCCAACCCAGTTTGGTTCAGTCAAGTGCAGGTCATGCCTACTCAACCTGATGGACTTCTTTGAGAATGTCGTCAAAGCAATGGATGAGGGCAAAATGGTTCACACTGCCTATCCTGACGTGTCCAAGGCATTTGGTACAATAACCCACTTGGGCATTTTTGACAAACTCAAGAGGTTAGGTACTAACAGGTACAAACCTGTATGTCATCCAGTAGACAGCCAGCTGGCTCACAGACAGGATCCAGGAAGTTAAAACTGGGGAGTCCACCTCTACAAAGAGGCCAGTCACAAGTGGAGTCCCTCAGACAACAGTCGTTGGACCACACCTTTTTGAAATTTACTTCTCTGATGTCAAGGCTAATGGCAATGGTCTCTGGCTGACTAAATCTGCAGATGATTGCAGATTAAGAGCTGACACTGAATCCCACACCAACCTAAATGTTCTTCAGGAAGGGCAGACAGACAAATAACTGGTGTCAGAGCCATGGACTAAAATTAAAAGCCAAGAAATGCATAATAGTATCCTTCGGGAGGTCATCGACCCCTGGTAACTATATTGACAACACACCCATTAGAGATGACCCAGTAGACAGGGACTTGGGGACACACAGACAGTAATCTAGCATTTTTCCATCACGTCTTTACAGTAGTGAGAAATCACTCTATGGTGTGATTCTAAACAAAGGTATGGCATCTAGGTCCAAGGAAGTAATTGTTCTACTTATTCGGCATTCATCACAACTATCATAGAGTACAATGCCCCCTCTGGTATATACCTAACCAGGCATATCCAACAAATGAACATCCACAAAGGTTACTAGCTAAAAGAACACAGGGTGTAAAAGTAACATGTCCTATGCAGACAGCCTCAAGGCCCTATCCCTGTATTCTGTCTCCTACAGGCTGCTGAGAGGAGATCTATGCCTGGCATACAGGGCACTGTCAGACAACACTCTGATGGACCTCCAACATATCAGCAAAACAAACAGCACCAAGATTACCTGTTCTCAAGACTTAAACCTTGCCTGTAATATAAAAAGAACCTGCTGAAGAGACAGGTATATATATCCCTGAGACTGCCCCATCTCTGGAACAGGCTTCCCATCCATGTGAAAGAGTTCCTCCCTAACCCATGTCAAGTGTAACTTGGAAAATGGGATGGAAAACAGGAAATTCTTCCCTGGCTTGGCACCTCTGTCTCTAATGGACACAAGCAACCTGTAAATGGCTCATCCACCAGGCCCCTGCTTGCAAATTGTTTCATCTCCCAAGCCCCTGCTTACACTTACCAAGGGTACCAAAACTTCTCAGAGATTTCAGATGCATGCCTAGGCTTAAAAAGGCCCTTGCGGTCATTAGCCTAGTAAAGACCTATACACCTATGAACCTATGCTGCACTAAACACTCAAGTCTGCATAACCTGTACATATCTGCAACTAGGACTTACCATCAACTTTCTTATACTTTACACGGGGCCCAAACTTTACTCATTTTTAATTTCTATTTATTTTTCTTTAGATGTTAGTTAGCCCTGCTGGGATCAAGGAAAGTTATGGTACCCCAGGAAGCCACCACATCATACCACAACAAAATTCAGAAGGTTACAGGCTCTCCCATAACCTCTTTGCATCTCATAAGCATCCTTCTTTCTACAGGCTGATTCACCTTTCCAATGTGTAACTGACCTGGGTCACTGTAAAGTTTGGACCACTCTGGCTTATAAGACACTTCCATTACTACCTGCCCTTTCTTCCACATCACACAGCATACACACCACTGGAAAGATCTCCTGACACTATAAATGGTCTCTAGATCCCAGTGGGGATGTAAAAAAAAAAATAAAAATTGGGGGGGGGGGGGGGGGTTCACTCTTGTCAAACAGAACCCATCCCTACGAAAGACTGTTAGACATCCACCATGAGTAGATCCACTTCTGTGTAGCCAGAAGAATTGACAATGCCAAGAAGAGCTAAATGAAATGTCATAACTTAATTAGGCACCGAAACCTACCAACTAAAGTTCTTCATCCTCTGGCTGCTAACATAATGTGTATTCTATGAACCTACTGGATCATTTACATTATCATTACTTTCATCTCCTCAGTGGGGGTACTCTGTATTAGCAGACCAAGGACTTAAAATATAATCTGTGCCTCACCCTTGAAACAACTGGCAACTTGTGGATTTACTGAAAGTTCACCATCCCCAACGTTTCTAGAGGCAAGAAGAGGAGATCTTTTAAATACAGGAAAAAAAAGTACACTATTCTGGGTTTCGTAGCAAAGAGGGGTAAAGCCCTGACTATGACTGGAGTTTGATTAGTCGCTTGATTGCTGCAGGAGAAGAGAGCTAAGAGGCTGATATCAGCTTACCCATTTTGGCGAAGGGGCTCCTGTCTTCTCCCCTGGACAGAACAATACCATCACTGGCTTGCCAAGTACTGGCTTAGTACTGTATAACTGGGGTCAAGTTTCTATTAGCAACAGCTTACACAGATACATTTACATTATAAAATATTTAATAGATATACTAAATACTTGTATAAATATATAATGTGTGTGTGTATACATATATATATATATATATATATATATATATATATATATATATATATATATACATACACACACACACAAGCTGCGGTAGCGTTGTCGCCTCACAGTTAGACGTTGCCAGTTCGATTCTCAGTTAGAGTGTCTTCTGTGTAGCGGCATGCGTGAATGGGCGTTACTTCGTTGAAGGTTGTGCGTTAGGCCTGGCAAGCCAGTACGTAAAAATCTACTGCCAATCATTAGCGGACCGGAGTTCCGCTGTGGCGACCCCAAACCGGGAAAAGCTGAAAGACACAAACATATATATATATATATATATATATATATATATATATATACACACACACACACACACACACACAGGAGCCAACGCTTTGATTAGTACATTTGTCGACATACAAATAATCAAACTCACCACATCGAAGCACCTAAACATCTATCCATAAAGGACAGAAAAAAAGCGTTTTTGCAGGTAGGCAAGCCCCCCCCCCCCCACTAATATATACAGTTTCCAGTAACGCACTATAGTGGGGAAAGGGCATGCTCCCCTATCCCCACTGTACTGCTATCACTTACTACAAAAGCTGGTACTTTTTGGTCAGCTGATTTTTGACCAGAGCTACAGGCTCTTTCACTTGCTTACAAAAGGAATTGCCGACAAAATATCACATTCCTAGTGTACATGTGTGTCCCTCTGAGAAAGGATTACCCTCTGGTTGAGAAGGTGGTTTCAGTGGCTTGTCACCGACATGAAATGAAAAGCTATTATGGGATGTTTCAATTTTGGATGGATGCTATCTATAAACAAGTGTAATCATCCAAATGTTCAGCTTTATGGGTGCACTCAGCTCACACCCACTACTAGAAGCTCAAAAAAAAAAATGCAGATGTGACACTACTCTAGAATGGGTCCTTATATCTACCCCAAACAATTATGCCATCAGGTATCTGAAGGTTTCACCAGTAACAATCTGACTACACGGTGTAAGGAGTCAAACAAAAACAGATGTGCTGTAACAGTGTTGTTTCTCGAGAAACATGAAACAGTTCACAGTGTGCACTCTTAATTGGGTAGTGAAATCTTCCAGCAAACTCTGCTGATCACATTACCATCTGGTGATGACATACATCACTTTAATTTTGTATTTCTCATCTTTTTGTATGGCTCTTTTGTACAGGAGGCATGTCAGGTTAGGATCACCTCTGACAAAACTTTAACAAAATGCAGGGAAATAAGAGTGCACCTACTGCCTACAGTCACACCATGAAGGAATCTGATAAGTTAAATTCACTGTAGCTTGCAGACATACAAAAACAGTACATTTTTAAGCAAAATGGAATTACTGTCTTGAACAGTACAACTTTTGTCAACAAACAAAGAAATTCTGAAGTAACAAATGATAATACCAGGTCAGAATTCAACACCATCCCCATTCACTTATATTCAGGATAGTGAGGTTGTCAGTTTGTTGTAACAGAGGGTTTAATACCAAAGGTCTTGTTATTAATATTCATCCTTTACTTTCCTGTCTTTACAGATTTACCCTGGGATTAAGAAACATTTAGGTGCATCACTGTAGGTGAATCTGTAGAACTTCCGTGGTGGTACAGCGGTAGCGTTGTTACCTCACAGCAAGAGGTTCTCCCGTTCGATGCTTGGCTTGGGAATGCCTTCTGTGTGGAGTCTGCATGTCCTCCCCGCGGTTGGGTAGCGTTCGAAAGACATGCGTGCGTAAATGGGCATGCCTTCGTTGAAGGTTGGGCGCCAAGCTGGCACCTCGGCGTTTCATAAAAAATCTACTGCCAATCATTAGCGGACCGGAGTTCCACTGTGGCGACCCCTTACCGGGAAAAAGCCGAAAGACAAACAACTGTAGGTGAATCTGCACTAACAGCACACATGTGCCAGGAGGGGGCAATTCAGACATACACTGCAGCCACAATATTCATACCATAGCCTGCAATACATGAAAAATGACAGTATAATGACATGGAAATGAGCAATATTGGTAAAATGAAGAAAACAGTTAATGCAAACAATACTGCAGTACAATTTAGACATCTATATAGTTCACACTAAGACACTACAGCAAAAGCTGCAGACCCCAAGAATATTCAGGAATTTGAAAAGAAAGCTACGAGGCGCTCATCACTTTAATAAATATGTATATGCAAAAAGCTGATCTCACTTCTTGATAGTTAGTGAGGCATGTGTGGTCATCCTTTGTGCTGTTGAGTCATCTAAGTCTAACACACCATGACAAAGAAACCATGAACTGCCACTATGTGGAGAGAGGACCACAGAGGAGATGAAGATGTATTACTCTCATATACAGGCTATATGGGATACCTGTACACTGAGGTATATGTGGCTTTGAGAATTCTGGCTATGGGATCTTCCAGAAACGAACAGGGAGATACGCATAATGTATTTCAGGCATCTATCTCAAGGATACCACACCAATTTCTTGATGCCATGTTACAGCATGTGAGGGTGCACATATGGTTTCCACACAACAAGCATTTTATGATACAGCCCATTTCTCTCAGGTACTGAGAGCCACTGACTGCATCCACACTGCAAAAAATGCCCCACCTGGGGTTCCATTCTATCAACTGCCAGATACTATAAAATACACATGACACAGTGTGCAATGTTATGAGCAAGCAATGACCATCTCCTTATAGCTGGCATACATATGATGCACAGACGTTCGTATGGCGTGACGTTCCACAAGGCAATCTTACTGGTGATGCTAGACATGCCACAAAGCAATAGCTAATACTAAGAAACCCACAGACCATGACAGAGCATCTACACATTGCACTCACAGATGCACATTATTGCTGAATGCATATTCTGAATGTTAAAAGCCTTCTCCCACTGTCTAGAAGTCTCTGGCGGTGCTCTTCAGTATGAATCTGAAACACAAAGTAAAGTATCTGTAATGAGTGCAATATTATACATGCTGCTATGCAAACAGACACAGCAGGTGGGAGACATCTGGATGAGCAAGTCCTAGAGACACAGCAGCAGAGGAGGTGTCTGATGAGCAGCCTGTGGAGGAGTTGGCAGCAAAGGACAACTATCCGAGGTGGAGGTGGGCACAATACCCTGTGGCACTGGCTAAGTGACAGCATCTGCTTCATAACTATGGACCAGATTAAGCATAACATAATACAGCAAAAAAATGAAGACTGCAATACTACACCAAGGCTGTGCTATAACACACACGGTCTAGTCACAGTGCGCATCAGATGCATGCTGCCTAGGTAATGGAGTACTGAGGGCAGGGCAGAATGTAGTCATATACACATATACAGGTGGGGAGGGCAGTGAGAAGTAACAATGGATAGTATGTGTGGGGAGGGTGCTGAGGTTAATACGGTATTGTAAAAGTAAGACTTGTGAAAGGGTGAGAGTGGGGAACAGGGGATGCTAGATAGGGGAGGGTGGTGTCTCCACCTTGGAACAAGTGGGCAGTGGTGGTTGGGGCTGATTTGTGTTTGTGGGTGTGTGTGCGTGGATGTGTGGGTGTCCAGCAGATGAAGCACCACTGTTCTTCAAACACTTGCAAGAGATAGTACAGTTGTGTACACTTACCATAAATGTAGATGTTTGAGTGTATTCACTATTGCAGTCATCACATTTTTTATTTTTATTTTACATTTGTTGATCGGGATAGTCCGACTGGAATCATGTCCATTTTCAACGGAGGCCCGGGGAGAAAAGTTCCAAGACAAACAGCAACAAGTAAACAATGAAAAATACTTTACAAAAACGATATATACAAAGAAAGAGAAACAATTTCAACAGCTAGGATTAGCCCATTTGGGTTATCTGCCTGCAGGTAGCCCTCAGCCAGCCTGAATACCAGAGTCTTTGGATTTCTGCATCGGATGCTGTCGCTTCTTCCATGACGTCAGGGGTATAAAACATGCAGCCAATGCCATTACATCAGTTTTTCTTGCCCCAGATGTCAGGTGCCCCCACACTAGGAAGCAATTATATGGTATGGAACACCCCCAGCAAAAAGCAAATACACATGATATAATATATGCCAAACAAGTAGGAAAGGCAAAAGTCAAGAGAAATCAGGGGGCTGGAGGGAGGGCAGGACTGCAACAGTGAATACACTCGAACATCCACATTTATGGTAAGTGTACACAACTGTACTATGTTCTTCGTGTTTCACTGTTGCAAGTCATCACATTTGGGTTGATTCCCAAAGCTAAGGAAGGGTGGAGGTAGTTAAAGAGCATTAGGGCTAGCAATAAGGCCCTTTAAGACTGCTGTGGCAAATCCAGCTCTGGATTTAGAAAAGATAGGCAGGTGGTAATGCTTGAAATCCAGCTCTGGATTTAGAAAAGATAGGCAGGTGGTAATGCTTGGTGAAAGTATGTACAGAGCTCCAGGATGCAGCTTCCAGGATGTCCCTGGTAGGGACTCCTCTGAGAAATGCAGTAGAGGTAGATGCAGCCCTGGTAGAATGTGTTCTTATCCCCTGTGGGGTAGATTTTCCATGGTGTTTCTTGCAGAAATGGATGCAATGTACTATCCATTTGGAAATGGTTTGCTTTGAAATGGCCTTCCCCTCTGCCCCTGCAGCAAAGCTAACTAGCAGCTGGTCAGATTGTCTGAGAGGCTTAGTCCTGTCCAAATAGAATCTAAGCTGTCTGTGTATGTCCAGAGAATGCAGTATCCTTTCCCCTTTATTCTGAGGATTAGGGAAAAAAGTAAGCAAATGAATAGACTGCTTTAGAGTCACACTAGACACCACCTTGGGTACAAAGGATGGATTAGTCCTGAGGGAAACCCTGTCCGCATGGAAGATAATGAAGGGTTCCACTTCCATGAGGGCCTGCAGTTCAGACACTCTGCTTGCTGAAGTGATGGCTAGAAGTAAAGAATTTCAACTCTGCTGTAGCAGCTGGTTCAAAGGGGGGAAGCGTGAGTTTTTCCAATACAAAGTTAAGTTCCCAGGCTGGAGTGGGAGCCCTCCTGAGGGGTCTTAAATTTTTGACCCCGCTAAGGAATTGTTTTAGCAGGGGATAAGAGAAGAGGGGTGGCTCAGTATTATAATGTGCTGATATGGCAGAGGCATGAATCTTAATTGAAGAGAAAGATAGGCCCTTGTGAAGTATTTCTGTTAAATAATCTACAATATGAGGTAAGCCTGGGACCGTTGTGCCCATCCCCATGAGCCTGGCTCCAGAAACTGCATCATTTCCACTTTTCTGAACAGGATTTCCTAGTACTAGGCCTCCTTGCCTAAAAAAATGACATCCAGCACCTGCTTACTGAGGGTTGCTGGAGGTGAGCTCGGGGAATTAACCAGACTGCAAGGTTCAGGGTTTGTAGCTGAGGGTGCAGAATCTGGCCTGCCTACTGGTACAGCAGGGAAGGGGTCTGAAGCAGGTGCCAAGGTTGTAACACTGTCAGACTGTGCAAAAGGGGGTAACCAGTGCTGGTGTGGCCAGTCTGATGCAATCAGTATTGTTCTTGGTTTGTCCTGTTTGAACTTTAGTAGAACCTTCGAAAGGAGAGGCACAGGGGGAAAGCATAAACTGAGAGGCTTTCCCGGGTAAAGGACAGGGCATACACTTTCCAAGCTTGACTGTGGGGAGTTCTGGTGCAGAAATTGTTCAAATGGTAGCTCTGAGGGGAGGCAAACAGGTCTGCCTCTGGTGTCCCCCATTTGTTCCTCAAGAGCTTGAATATTTTGGGTTCCAGTTTCCATTCATGTGGGTCCATGAGATTTCTGCTTAAGTCGTCTGCCAGTGAATTTAGTTTGCCTGGCAGGAATTGTGCTTATAGGTTCACTTGGTAACTCAAGGCTGTGTTTCACAGAGCAATGGCTAGTCTGCAGAGTGGGTACCAATGGATTCCCCCCTGCTTGTTTATGTACCACATAACTGTGGTGTTGTCTGTCTTTACCAATAGTTGTCCTGGAAGAATAAGGTCTTTGAAGGCTGTCAGAGCATTCTGCATAGCTAACATTTGTTTTTGACTGATATGCAGGTGCATCTGTTTTGGGTTCCATTTGCCCTGAATGCACTGCCCTGCGAGCACCCCATGCATAGTCTGATACATCTGTTAGGGTATGGGCGGCAGGTGGTAGAGTGAAAGGGAGCCCCTTGAGGTAGCAGGCCTCTTCCCATCAAAGGAACTCTGCCCTTAGACAAGGAATGATAGGAATCATGGTTTACAGGTCCTGAGAATGTTGACACCATAGACTATACCACTGACGTTTCTTCATATGCAGTCTTGCATATGGAATTAACAGAATGTAAGAGGCCATGAACCCCAGGGCTTGCAGGATTTTCCTTGCAGATAGCTCGTTTTTTGTGGCCAGTAGCTTGAAGTAGGTCGTCAATTGAACTTGTTTTTCTGGAGTGACGAATGCCATCTGGGAAGTTGTATTCAAGGTTGCTCCCAGGAATACAACTTGTTGGCAGGGTAAAAGGTGTGATTTCATCTCATTGATGGTGTACCCCAGTGCAATTAGAAGTCTCTTTACAAATGCCAGGTGCTGTAACAGCAAGTCCTGACTCTTTGCTGAATCAGGCAATCATCCAAGTATGGGTAATTCTGAAGATTTCTCTGCCTGCAAAATGCAATGGCTGGAGCTAGGCACTTTGTGAATACACTGGGCGCAGTAGATAAGCCAAAGGGAAGTGCTGAGAACTGATAGTGCATGGAGCCTGCCCTGAAGCGTTAGAATTTTCTGCAGGATTCCCTTATTGGGATGTGCAGGTAAGCTTCTTTTAAGTCTAGAGTTGCCAGCCAGGCATCCTTGGCTAGCATAGGAAGAAGCTGCTGAAAAGTTAGCATTTTGAATTTTGGAACCACCAGAAAGGTGTTGAGAATAGAAAGGTCTAGGACAGGAAGCCAGGAGTTTTCTTTTCTGGGCACCAGTAACAGTCATGAATAAAAACCTTGTCCCCTTTGTTCTGTTGGGACAGGCTGAATAGCCCTGATACTGAGGAGAGAGAGCACCTGTTTGTGGGCCTCCGCCCACTGGTTTGGGGGGAGGTCCGGCCATCCACTTGGGGTTGGGAGTGAGTGGAAGTAGAATATGTATCCTAGGGAAACTATGTTTAAAACCCATTTGTCTTGGGTAATGAGTTCCCAGTTTTTTGCATGCAGGGTGAGCTTTCCTCCTAAGGGAGCAAGTAGTTGAGCAAGGCTTGGTAGAGATAAGGATAAGTCATTGTGCCATTTTTCCATGGGGGGTGGCTTACTACTCCCTGCTTCGGAAGTGGGGGCCCCAACTGCTTAGATCTGTGCATAGCCTGAAACTGAAGTCTTGGTGGTCTGCTGCTCCTGGGTTTGGACTGAGAAGGCCTGGAAAGGACCAGTTCTTTGAAGCCCAATGCCTACAGAATCTAGGTGGCTGTAACAGTTTGCATAGATTTAGCTTTTTCCTCTTTCCTTTTGAGGACTTCTTCTGCTTTGTTGCCAAAACGACACTCTTGGTGTTAAGGGTGCATCCAGTAATTTAGCTTTAACATGATCTGGCAGGTTTTGTTCCTTAAGCCAAGCATGCCTTGTAAGTACAGACCCAGTGACAGCAGCCCTGCAAGATGCTTCTAAAGCATCAAAACCACACTGCAAAGTATGTTTACCTACTTGGTCAGCAGAATGCTTTAACTCTTGTAAATCTGTGTGTTCAGCACAGTCAGGAATCAACATCATTTTCTGTCTAATTAATCCCATAATATGCTGCTGATACTTTAACATATGAAACTGGCAATTTAAAGCCCTAATGGCCAAAGTAGCAGAAGTATATACCTTCTTACCCCATCTGTCTAAAGCTCTAGAATCCCTATCAGAAGGGGTAGAATTTTTGGCAGTAGTAGCCTTAATGCCTTTTGGTCCTAGGGAAATGGTCTCTGGATTTGCAGTGGGATTCTTGAAAAGGAATGTGTGAGAGTTGGGTACTCTGTAGTACCGGTCAGGTTTCCTGGGAGCTGGAGGCAAAGTGCCTGGGTTAAGGCTGGATTCCAAGAAATCATCATCTACAATCTCCAGAACAGGAGGGATAGCTAGAGGCCTGTGTTGAGGCAGGTTTAAAAATTCCCTAAGTCTCTTTTTGGACTGAGAATAGTCCTGGCTTTCCCAGCAGAAATGCTCCCTAAGGGTATGCAAGGTTTCCCCAAATGAAAAATCTTCTGGAGGGGAAGCAGAGGGAATGGAATCCTCTGCATCAGAATCCTCATAAGCAGATATGGGTAAATCCTGGTAATCAGAAGGAACAGAGCTATTAGATTCCTGATCAGAAGAATCAGAAAGAAAATCAGTTCTAGGTCTCTTAGAGGGGGAAGGCTGGTTTCCCCTAATTAAGGTAATAAGGTCTTCAGCCATTCTAATCATTTGTTTTTGAGGCATACGAGCCTGAGAATGCGCTTTGGTCGTCAGTTTTCGGGGCTTAGTGCGAGCTTTAGGCCTGAGGAATTCGGTATTCTTAGCTTGAAACAAAGTCATCGGTTTGATATGAAAATTGGTAGGCCTGAATACACCCTCAGAAGCCGGTGCCTGCACAGTGGCTCCGGACCCATCCAAGGTACAGACATCTACAGGTTCCAAAGTCGAAGAGGCATCTCGCGGCATACCGGACTCCGAATGGGTCTCAGTAGAGGCCTGCAAATCTGTAGTAGCGGGCATCAGGGGCTGTGAAAGCGCCTCACTGAGTACCGGCGGACTAACTACTAGCTTATCGGTAGCGTCATCGGCAGTTTTGGACCTATGCGGTCTGTCTCTGTCTTTATCCTTACGTTTTTTCGGAAGATTGGTAGTTGGATGGCTTAACGAAGCCATTTCAGAGAACGAAAGTATTTAGCTACAAAAATAGCCTGACTAATAGTTCAGGTGTTGAACAAGGCACAAAACCGACAGCGAGGGACGTCGTGGTCTGGGCCTAAACAGGTGACTCAGTAAGAATGAAAATCTTTATGAGGTATTTGCTTTCCACAGGCAAGACAATTGTTATTTTTTTCTGACATTGGTTAGAGCAAGAAAAAAGGATCCCCAACGGGGTACTTATCTTTTTGAAGACTTCAGGTCTGAAACTCGAAAACTAAAATTTCAGGAGTCGGCCGACCAGCACTTGCGAAATGCTTCTGCTTCAGGCACCGCATGGCAAGAAAGACTGATGTAATGGCATTGGCTGCATGTTTTATACCCCTGATGACCTGATGTCATGGAAGAAGTGACAGCATCTGACACAGAAATCCAAAGACTCTGGTATTCAGGCCGGCTGAGGGCTACCTGCAGGCAGATAACCCAAATGTAATGACTGCAACAGTGAAACACAAAGAACTTCTATGTATCAATCATAAACATCTCATTCCATGGAGGGGAGGTGCCCAGTCCTGGAAAGGTCACAGTTCAAATCCACAGCATGTACACACAATGCAGTGTTATGTGAGCATCAACTGGAGGATGTATCATGGGTGGTGAACAAAAAAACCCATACATTTCGGTGGCCATAATGTCCCGCAATGCCCCCAACACTTAGTGGTTGCAGGACTAAACGTCCAATGGTGGGCTTCCCCAGCAGAGGCTGAAGTAAACAGGCCACAGGAAGAGTGGTAGCCATGATGAAGTCACACATGGACATCTGCAACATACAGACTCCTTAAGCAGTCTCTCCTTAACATTGAGAATATGGCCAAGACATTCCAGCAGATCATCATACAGACTTTGTTCAATCCTGACCAGCTCAATGCTGAGATGTGGCCACTGAGACACACTGATGGAGTGGGATGTGGTACCCATGCTATGAGTGGCCACCAGTTTGCTTACTCTAGATGCACTCCTCACAATCAATGGAGCTGGCAACAATGAAGCGTGATTCTGATGATGGAGACAACGGCACTCCATGTGTAAACCTCATCCTGTCCTACTGTGGCATCCTGGGTACAAGAGGCAGTTTGCACAGTCACAGAAGTGGTGTCTGTGGGAGGGAGCGGGGGGATATGGTAGTCATATTACCAGGGTCTACCACTGACACTATGACCACTGAATGTGCCAAGATTTGGCTGTCATATCATCATCATTCAGTCCAGACTGTTACTCAACATCAGGCATACCTAAACTCATGGTAGAGGAACCTGACAAAGCAGCAGCTAAGAACACACATAAGCAGAACCCGGTCTCTAACTGAACTCTTCAACTTCACAGTTCAGAGAAAGTAATCCTATATAACAGAATGCTACATAAAATCTATAAACAACATACCATGAAGAGACCAACGTCACAACTATATTTCCAGTTTTAGTTTTGATTTTAAGACTGCGTGTACTGCCAGTAGTTGGGGTGTTGTGTCTGCTTCTATCTGTACTTGCCATTATACACAGTTGCATTTTTGTTTTTCCATGTTTTGAGGATTACACTTTTTTTTTTTTTTTTTATAAATCAGTAGTGTTTCATGATATAATTTTACACATACATGCATTTTATATATATATATATATATATATATATATATATATATATATATATATATATATATATACACACACACACACACACACACACACACACACACACACACACACACACATCCCCACCATTCATAGATATGTGTATGGCTCCCATTCACAAAGCTGACTTACCGGAACGTTGACTCGCATAACAGTGAGACAACAGCGAAGTTGAAAACATCAAACTCCCAAATCTACTGCAGACTCATATTCCCTAAATACTTTCCCACACATCTTTCTGAAAGTAAAATGTTTGTGATCAAGTTTAAAAGTCTAGAACTTCATACTCTGCAATTAAGACACTGCCCACAATATCATCTTTTGTAGCTTACTTCAATAAATACAAAACTAATCCATACCATATTATATTATATATCTACCAGTGCGTTTTCAATTTCATAGTGCACTAAAAAATATAAGTTGAAACCCGAAAATGCACAGTACTTTTGGGGGGGGGTATATTTTTCCAATTCAACTTTTGAAGGTACGTCTTTTCTTTGCAAAGAATCATACGCGGTCACCAAACGTACCTAATACATCTGGAGATGCAACTGGAGTTTGCTGTCATGATGTGATTTTTTTTCCAACGATCCTCCTCCAACAGCATCTCCCTAGATGAATTAGGCACATTGGTGGGTGAGAGCATTGGGGGACAAGTTTTAATAAAGAGTTTACTTAACTTTTTATTATTAATTTAAACAAGTCCAACTTTGCAGTGTGCAGAGATGTGCCCTTCCAGTGTGAGCGAGTCACAATTGTCCACAATGAGGTATTTTTTTTTTAATTGAAGAACTTCTGAAGTAGGAGTTTTCAAGGCACTAAAGCAGTATAACTAAGAGTACCGCGCTTGGCCCGCTGTTGAAAGGGCAGGCTGGATTAATCTGTAGTACTTGACTTATCTCTCATGACCCGCACAGGTACATATGTGTTGTGTAACACTAGTTAAATAGGCCACATTTGGAATGGCTGTGCAGACTCACATCCTGTTCAGTGGCTGGATTTACAGCCATGAGCACTTCACAGGCTGTTTAGCTTGCAGGGGTGGGGAATGCAGTTTTGCTTTGACATAAAATGCCAGAATGGTGGGATTGGAATTATTTATTCGGGGCCACTCCTCTAGGCTGCCTGAGAAACTTGGGGGGGGGGGGGTTCTAAAAGTTTTAGGGAAGTACCTGGTGAAGAAAGGCATCAAAATCAAAATACAGTACCACAGAAATATTTTCACTGTAGTAGTATAATATAAGTAAAACAAAACAACCAAAAGACTCAGTCATGGTGACCCACTGTCTTGGTGCAAAGTGAACGAGTTAGGATTACTGAATATGCTTTATTTTAGCTTATATTTATTTTGCCTTGCAATGCAAATCAATTCATGTTTTAATGTATTTAGGGTGTTTAAAAAATTATGGCACATGTATACATAAATCACAAACTGTGCACTTAGCACCTGAACTCGATATGGATCGCGACTCTCAGTCAAGTGGTACAAGAACATGTAAACACCTGGACAAGGCACACCCTTAGTATGCACCAAAACAGCATGATCATTTCTACACAACACTGGTGACATGGACTGAGAGCTCAAACCAGTCTTTTGTTTGTAAGAGTTTACTTAGGCTGAGGTCAGAGACTATTGGAGATGTGTGCTCCAGTTTTAACTGCTCTTTCACATGTTTAAGAGGTAACTGTTATAAAATGTTTAATTTCTGAGGCATCCTGTCTGTCCTCTGTAGAAGCATAACTCCCCTCCTCCCCTTGGCCGTGTCCCTTGTTCGCACTTGACTAGCCCACAGCTGCCCTCGTTCTTTCTGCACTCTCTCCCTCTTAGAAGCCTGCGGTCATCTCAGCAGGAAAAACAAGACATTATGTACTCACTAACATTCGATGTATGCAGTCCATCTCGCCTTACATTCTTACCCGTGGGTTCGGAGCCGAACCTCGGCTCCGACTCGGCCATACTCTACCTCGAAGTCTTCAATTGGCTCGTGGCTAAGAGGTATCCCATCATGCAACAGGTCTATTCCCCAGATCTTGTTTGCTGCAAGCTCACACACGTACACACTGAGAAGAACAACCCCAACAGAAAGGACTTCTGACACCTAGAGACAATACCTCCAGGTCCTCCAGGAGGGGGAAGAAGGGAGGGTTAAGAATGTAAGGCGAGTTGGACTACATACATCGAACATTATGGTGAGAACATAACTTCTTGATGTTATGTAGTCCAATCTCGCCTTCATTCTTACCCGTGGGACAGCGTCCCTGGCACCTTGATCTTGGGTGGCTCAGTGAAAAATATTCGAGCACCGTGGAACCAAAGGAAGATCTGCCTCTAGAAACCAGACCTAATTTGTAGTGACTAATAAAAGTATGAGGCGAAGCCCATGTTGCTGCAGCACAAATATAATTCCATAGACATCCTAGCCTGAAATGCAGTTGAGGTAGCCACAGATCGTGTAGAATGAGCCTTCACTTTAAAGGGTAATTCTCGACCACTGGAAGCATAAATAAATGAGATGCAATCAGAGATCTAGCGAGACAAGGTTACCTTAGAAACAGGAACCCCAAGTCTAGAGTCTGTAAACGAGACAAACATTTGATCTGATTTACTGAAATCTTTTGTCCTATGTAAATAGAAACGTTGTCTATGAACATCTAGCTGATGAAACTTAAATTTTGCCCTGTTGGAGAATTCAGGAAAAAACAGGCAACTCAATGGATTGGTTGATATTGACAACAAAGGCAACCTTTGGAACAAAGGAAGGGTTGGTTCTTAAGGAGACCCTATCTTTGTGAAACACCAAATAAGGTGGTCTAATCGATCATGCTTGGAGTTCAGAGACCTGCCTAGCTGAAATTATGGCTACCAAGAATACTGTCTTCCATGACAAGAATATAATGTTACACGTAGCTGCGGGCTCAAAGGGAGTTGAGGTGAGCTTCTGTAGTACAAAATTGAGGTCCCATGGCATCACTGGATCAAAGACTGGAGGTCAGAGTAACAATGTCCCTCTCAGAAAAGCCCTACAAAGCCTATGAGCCATAAGGTTGGGCTCATTAGCAACGTGAAAGGTAGAAATCGCTGCCAGTTGCATGTTAATGGTTGCTGCAGCTGACCCCTGACTGGACAGTTGAGAAAGAAATTCCAATATTGCCGAAATAGGCGCTGTATAAGGATCAATATGTTTCTCACGGGCCCAAATAGAAAATCTCTTCCACTTACTGGAATAAATCTTCCTGGTAGAAGGCTTGTGGGGAGGAAGATAGAATATGGACCACTTCCGGGGAAAAATCATGAAGCCTGACTAAGGACGGAACTGGAGCAGCCAAGCTGTCAACTTGAGAGTCGGGATGGAACTGTCCTGACATACGGAGCTGGGTCCAGAATCCAGGGCTTGTCCATTAGATAGGGTTGAAGGAAGGGAAACCAAATCTGACAAGGCCAGTGTGGGGCAATGAGGATCATTTTGCTTCCCAAAGACTGTGCTTTCTGAATGACCATTGATATCAGAGGCAATGGTGGAAAGGTGTAGAGAAGAATGGAGGGCCTATCGTGAGCCAGCGCATCCCTGGGTGTCTCCCCCTCCGGGGGGGACAAGGGTGAAATAGCTGCTGCATTTGACACTGAGGCGGCTGGCAAATAGATCGCACCAAGGCTGACCCCATCTGTGGAATATCTCTTCCGCAACATAATTGTTCAGGGACCACTTGTGAGGCATTATGATAGCGCTGCTCAGCCTGTCGGCAATCACGTTGGACTTCCCTGGTATATGCGTTGCAACTAGAAAGCATCGGGAAGACACCGCCCACTGCCAAACTCGAAGTGCCTCTCTGCAAAGGGGGTATGATTTGGTTCCTCCCTGTATGTTCAGGTACCATACCACTGAGATGTTGTCTGAGTGGACTGCAATTGTCCCTAATGGGAGAAAGCTCTGAAGTGCTTGCAACGCTAATACCACTGCTCTCATCTCCAAGACACTGATATGCAAATGGGTCTCGTGATCCTGCCACGTGCCTTGGACAGTCCTACCAAGATAATGCCCCCCCCCCCACCTGATCTGGGAGGCATCCGTGGTCACCGTGGCAACTGGAGGAGATGGGACAAAAGGCTTGCCCACGTTGAGATTGCTGGCCTAAAGCCACCAGCATAGATCCCACTTGCACGTGTCCATAATCAAAATAGAATGGGAGAGTGGAAGATGCTGTAGTGACCATTGGGCGAAAAGCAGCCACTGAAGAACTATCACGTGTAGTCTGGCAAGGGGAACTAGCATGATCGAGGCAGCCATGGCCCTAACAACTTGAGGACCACGTTTGCCTTGCCCTTCCTCAATGGTAGTAAGGCACAGACCTGCTGTTGCAGAGCCTGAATTCTCTCTTCTGGTAAGAAGGCCCTCATGAGCACCGTATCTAGTTCAGTGCCGATAAAAGTGACACGCTGCGAGGGCAACAAGGCAGATTTTCCCAATTCAGAGTAATTCCTAACCTTTGGCACAGTGTAATGGTGGCGTCCCTGGTCTGTAACAGTAGATGCCTGGTGGTGGCAGAAAGGAGCCAGTCATTCAGGTACGGAAACACTTGGAATCCCTGACGTCTCAAGTGAGCAGTTACCACTGCCATGCATTTGGTGAACACCCTGGGGGCTGTGGTGAGACCAAAGGGCAGAGTGCGAAACTGAAAATGACTGGCTCCCAGCCGGAAGCATAGATGACTACTCGATGTCCTGTCCATCTTGATATGGTAGTAAGCATCTTTGAAGTTGATGGAGCACATCCACACATCTTTCCCAAACAGAGGGAGTATTGACTGCAAGGTGACCATGCAGAACTTGGACTTTTGTACATGAAGGTTCAATCGGCTGAAATCCAAAATGGGTCTCAGGTCCCCTGTTCTTTTCAGCACCAAAATGAATCTGGAGTAAGTCCCTAATCCTACTTGGTCTGCGGGGACAGGCTGGATGGCTCCATTTGAAAGCAACATTTTTATTTCTAAAGTTGCGGAATCCCTGTGACTGGGTGGAACGTCTGGGATTCTCTTGGTTGGCGGGGAGGAGAAGAGAGGGGAATACGATAACCTCTGGAAATTATCTTTAATACCTACTCATCTTGGGTGACATCTTGCCAGGCTTCTGGGTATAAAGAAATGCAACCCCTGACCGGCTCCAGAGATGCATAATCGGGCCTCCCTTCAGGAGCGCTGGTAGGGAGAAGCACGAAAGGAATCACAGTCCCCCTGGTTACGCGGGCCTCCTCTGCCTCTAGGGTGTCATCTACCTGAATTTCCACCCCCTCCCCTTCCTCTGGAGGGGAAATCACTGTGCGTTCTGAAAAACTCCTCTGCGACTTTCTGAACCACATTTTCCTATCCTTCTGTCCCTTGGGGTAAGGTCTAGAAGGCATGAAAAACGGAGTCCCATGGCAGACAGGGTTTTTCCTTCTTGTTCGCACCTAGTGAGAAGTGTCCTTCACCTTGGTTCCGAACGATGAACCATCAAAGGGGGCATTGGTGAACGTAGACTTGAAGGCCTCTGCGAAATAGCACAGGTGCATCCAGGAGTGTCTCCTAAGAGAGACTCCGGAACCTGCTGCCCTACTCACTCCATCGGCTGCGTATGAGATCAGCCTCATGGAGGAGTTGGTAAGGGAATTTAGGGTACACATTTGTGCACTGACCTTCTGTGCCATGGCATCAGAAATGTTACACTGTAGAGAATCTCCTAACTCTTTTAGATCTCTCTGGAGCCTTATAAAATGCATCAAGTAGTTCAGCGACTGTAGTGTAAAGGCCGCTGAGGTAAACACACACTTCCCATACCTGTCCATAGCCTGGGACTCCTTGTTAGGTGGATGGACGGTAGACGAAGTTTCAGCAAGTTCCTTCTTGGTGGCACCTGCCACCACCATGGCATCTACAGGAATGCCTTTAGTTAGATATTCCTTGTCAGAGGGGGGGCGGACAAAAACTTATTGGGTCTCCTGGGGACCGGTTCCACAGTGTCAGGAGTTTCACACACCTTTCACACACCTTTCGACAGACAAGATCTAGTAGCTCATCAAAAGGGGGAGAAACCCAAGAGGCAGAGGGTTGAGACCCGAAATCCTTCAGGAACACTGACTCCTCATCAGAAGGGGATTTGGAGGGCCAGCCGCCTCTCTGCTTCAAGATCTCCAGGATATCTGAAAAAGAGATATCTTCAGAAGACGACTTGGGGGACCCCTCTGACTCCTCGAGGTCAGTGTCCGTGAGAGACTCATCTGGGGAGTCAAGGTGTTTCCTCTTACACAATCGCTTTCTGGTGGGCTCCCCACGCAAAATTCTGGGAATCACTCATGGTGGTATCCGGAAGCTTAGGGTCTCCTCTACCCATGGATAGAGCGTGATCCGAAACTGACACCAGTGCTGGAGGGGGCAGAGTATTGTTGCCATAGGGATGCAGCTGACGACCTGGCCAGTACGCTCCTCATAACCTCGAAGGCTGATCCCTCCGGCTCCGAAGGCTGACTATCTGTAGAGGAAACAGTAGTAGCCCTCCGTGCCGAGGAGAGGAGTTCCGAAGCAGATTATGGGTCTAAGCTCACTCCAGCCGAAGCACTGAGAGGAAGGCTCAGAACCGATGAAGATCGATCCGATCCCTCCCCCTCGGGTCCGAGTGGAGAACCATGGACCCTCAACCCAGTGGACGGAGTCAACGGGGTCGGAGCGGAAATCGGAACAGAGAGGCCAGGCAAGGCTACTGGAACCGACCTAATGGCACCCGATGGAACCAACTCTGGCTCCGAAGGCAGAGAAAGGCTCGGAGGTGGAACAACAAAGGATGAAGAGGCCATAGGCACCAGAGACGACTGGGTCGGAGCCGAAATCAATTTGGCCAACACAGATGACGGAAGCAGTTTCTTCACCACCCTATCAATGTCCTCATTGGAAAAGGACCTGGAGGATACTGTAGGAGATCTGGATCTCCCTACAGAAGGGGACTTGCGTGAAGGAAAACCAATCGAATAACTGGAGACCGGCTCCAAACCAAAATATCCGTGACCGGCTCCGAAAGGCTGGGAGCCGATACGGACTTAGTCAAGAGAATACCTTCTGTCGGCACTTTTGGCAATGGAACTGAAGAAAGAGAAGCTGTTTTAGCAACTTTCTCTGGCGGCTCCGAAGAAACAGACGGAGCCGGAGAGCGCTTCTTAAGTCTTTTTGTCCTTTTTAGCTGGAGAGGATAATGCACTGGAAGACTTAGCCAAGTCTTCCTCGAAGGAATGTTTAAGCAGTCCTTTCAAAATGAGCTTGTTTTTCCTCTCCTGTAGCAGATGGGGACTGAAGGAATGACAAAACAAGCAGGACTCTTGGAGGTGAATAGCCACCAAGCAAGTACACGCACACAGAGTACTCATCAGTTAAAGACATCTTATTGCTGCATTCAACACACTTTTTAAAGCCCAAAGGCCTGTGTTCCTTAGAATCCTTGGACATGCTGAAAGGGACAAAGCAATACATACACACACTAGACCCAACTAACCCCACACAAGAAACAGAGCCTCTAACTGGCGAGAAAACCAACAGGGAGGACTAGGTCCTCTAACTTAAACGGGCCTAGCCCGGGGAAACAAAGGCAGGATAGCACCACTAGCCAGACACAACACTAGAAGCTAACAGAATGGGCCCCAAACCAAAACCACACAGAAAACAAACGGGAGGACTAGGTCCTCTAACTTAATCAGGCCTAGCCCGTGGGGAAGGAAATGAATGGGATACCAAAACAGCCAATGAACAAGGCCACAAAAAACAGCAAGAGAAATAAACAAAGGTAGTAAAACACCAGTACCACACACACACAGAGCTATGAAAATAGCTTTTTTTAGCAACAAGTCAAAGTAAACAATATACTTAGCTGCGGCCAAAAGCGAGACCACGTCTAAGCTTAACGAGCAGCAAACGAGATCTGGGGAGTAGACCTGTTGCATGATGGGATACCTCATAGCCATGAGCCAATTGAAGACTTCGAGCTAGAGTGTGGCCGAGTAGGAGCAGAGGTTCGGCTCCGAACCCATGGGTAAGAATGAAGGTGAGAATGGACTACATAACATCTGAGGTTTCACACTTTTACTATTTGAGCCAGCCAAGTCAGTGTTCAGTGCCAAACAGCCCTGTGATGGAGAGAAAACTCTGTGAGCAAAAGAATCCCATCAGTAGGCAGGACATCTTCACAGCCCATGGCAGGCACTGCAAAAGGAATGGAAGCCGCTTTCACTGTCTCAGCCAAGGTGCAGTTCTGATATTATGATACATCTGGCATTTGGCTTCACTGTATTAGCAATAGTTCAATGCAGTGGATGAGTGTTACTCTGTTGTAATTCAAATGTCTGTCTCTCTGCAAGCATGTATTTTGCGAGTACTATACCTCTCAACCTCGTAGTGCAAGAAATCTGAACGAAGCCTAAAATAATGGTGGGACAAAAGCCTAGAAAATATGGACAGATTTTAAATATTACGCCTATAAACTTAGAAAGTTGCTAGAATAACAGGATTTGTGTTAACATGCATTTTCTACAGGTTAATATAAATAAAAATAAAACAGTTATTTTGTATCTGAAACACCTAAATATTATATGAAATGGCATAAGCAACTTATATGCTACAAGAATAAGCTTTTATTTGGACAAAAACAGTGAAGTTCTGTTCTTTGCACTCCCCGTGGGTATGTCTGCCCTGCACAATTGCACTTTTCTACAAAAAATGTCCCACTTTGGGCATTTGAAAAGGTGGCAACCCTATATGAAGTCTGCATCTCAAATGAGTCATTATTTAGGGACTTCAATCCTCAGTGATTTGCCAGAAAACCACAAATTGTAGGAGGAACAGACCAAAATATGAGACAAAAGTCAGTTCATTCTACAAAAGTCTGGACAGTTGAGGGTTATTGTGTGCAGGGAAAAAACTTGTTTGCACTTTCTTGAATTTGAATAAATTACAATTATGCATTGCATTCTGAGTATGCACATCAGCTGCTTTATCACATTCTAATCCCATGACATGGGCTTAATAGTCATTGCAACATGGTATAACGGGATGCTGGAAGTAACATCCCCATCTAGTTATTTTGTTAGTTTGTGTTTCTTTTCATATGTCCTCACTGTTCTACATCGGCAGGGTCTGTGTCCAAGGTATGTAAAACTGAATCTGTTCTAAATCATATTAATTCATCAACTGTACGTTGGTCTTTCCCATGTAATACCTGCAGTAACACTGCTGACATTCTGGGGGGAGCTCCTCACTTCAAATGCAGGGAAGCTTGACTTCAACAAACAGCACCATTGCTTTGGAAGTACAAACTGCATACCTCTCAACCTGGAAACATCAAAAATCTGGACAAGGCCCATAAAAAAAGGTACAAATCTGTACGCTGATTAACATACAATTTGCATACATAATTAAATAACCCCGCCCACTCCAATGGAATTGTGGGTTGCCAACTTTCAAACGCAAACTGAAGAACAGACATATATATATATATATATATATATATATATACACATACATACATTATATATATATATATATATATATATATATACACACACACATACATACATAATATATATGTATATATATATATATATATATATATATATATATATATATATATATATATATATATATATACACACACACACACATACAGAGAGAGAGAGAGAGAGAGAGAGAGAACATGACAGCAGTGTAAGCCATAGGCATCTTATACAGCTTCTCTCACTTATTTTCAAT
This sequence comes from Protopterus annectens, assembly GCF_019279795.1. Taxonomy (NCBI): domain Eukaryota; kingdom Metazoa; phylum Chordata; order Ceratodontiformes; family Protopteridae; genus Protopterus; species Protopterus annectens. The sequence continues at coordinate 519,158,047 of NC_056733.1, forward strand.
TTCATTTTTGGGGGGGGGGGGGGGACAAAAGGCCAAAAACCAGGTACATTTTAAACATTGCTTGTATAATGTTGGAAAGTTGCTAGAATAAAATGTGTTATCACCATGTATTTCACTGCCAAGTCTTGAACCAAGGATGTGCACTACAGTCACAGCAACATACCACAATGCCAAATCAGCAGTTCCCAGAAAGACAGGAAGACTGAAACTTAAATGACCATCATTTAGTGAATTCAGTTCTCACTTCTCACCATAGCTCTCAACCTCTTAGCACAAAAAACCTGGACAAAGCCAATAATGGGAGAATACAGTCCCAAAATAAGGACAACTTTCAATTCAAATACTGATCTTATACACCAGTTCCCCACCGGCAGCTAACACACACACACACCAGTTCCCCACCAGCAGCTAACACACACACACACACACACACGTTCCCCACCAGCAGCTAACATTCACACCAGTTCCCCACCAGCAGCTAACACACACACACCAGTTCCCCACCAGCAGCTAACACTCACACCAGTTCCCCACCAGCAGCTAACACACACACACATCAGTTCCCCACCAGCAGCTAACACACACACACACCAGTTCCCCACCAGCAGCTAACACACACACACCAGTTCCCCACCAGCAGCTAACACTCACACCAGTTCCCCACCAGCAGCTAACACACACACACATCAGTTCCCCACCAGCAGCTAACACACACACACACCAGTTCCCCACCAGCAGCTAACACACACACACCAGTTCCCCACCAGCAGCTAACAAACACACACCAGTTCCCCACCAGCAGCTAAGACTCACACCAGTTCCCCACCAGCAGCTAACACACACACACACACACACACACACACACACACACACACACACACACACACACACCAGTTCCCCACCAGCAGCTAACATTCACACCAGTTCCCCACCAGCAGCTAACACACACACACCAGTTCCCCACAAGCAGCTAACACACACACACACACACACACACACACACACACACACACACACACACACACACACACACACACACACACCAGTTCCCCACCAGCAGCTAACACACACACACCAGTTCCCCACCAACAGCTAAATACATTTTGGCAATCTTTAAATATCCACAACTGATGTGTGATGCATTATAAAGTAAAGCAGACTTACCTGATGCATGGACAACAGCACATAATGCTGATATATCAGCAATAACAAAAAAATAATTGAACAATCATTGCCCCTTACTATTGTTCAAATAACTACCAGTCCTAAAAGTGGTGGAGAAACAATGGTGATCATTTAAAAAAATCAAGTTTTCATCTTTTTTCTCAAGTCAAAAGCTCTTGTAACTTGAAATGCAGTCAAATGGATAACAGCCTTTATTTCAATAAGTGCTATAATAAGCCATATATACAGTCACTCTATACACCGCCTACAGAATCCATTAAGTTTCTTCAAGGGAACATTAAGCAGTATACTAAACTTATGCAGCAACAAAAAGTCATCATCACTGCAGAGTTCAACATGGATATACTTGGATCAAAACATCCACAAATCAACATTTCAGCCAAAAATAGCCTTACCCAAGAAGTTATCAACCCCAGAAGACCAAGCTCCACATTTCGGTGTATATAAAATCTGTCCACCTTCCCCAGCATAAGTGATCACCTTCACAATGACACTTTAAACTTTAAAATAATTTCTAAAACTGGAGAGGATGAGGTTATCTCTGACCTAAAAGCAAGCTGACTGACCTCACAAACACAACTCAAAATTCAAATGTTACTCTCCACTACTTTAATTCAGCTGGTATAATACTGATGTTAAATAAACACTTCACCTTCACTAAAATTAGGGTACATGGGAACAATGCTCATGCATTACATCAATAAAATCTCTACTAAACAGCAGAAATTAGAATATGGTAATGAACAAACAGCTCTAAATACCAGAACATATTTTATGAGCTAGAAAAGAAATGCAAATATGCCATCGAGGAATGTAAATACACTAACCTTCATATCAAACTCTCTTGGTCATATTCCTAAGCCGTTCTGAAAAGTAACAACACGTGGCACAATTCAAAAATAACAAAATCATCTTCCCCTAACCCCTACACATGACCAGCACAGTTTCTTGATTTGATAAAGACCATAACATTTCCCACTTCCATAATAAACAACATCTCTCAAACACCGTCCCAGATACCCTAACAACAATAATAGTCTACTCCTACTGACCAGCCAATATGCCAAGATTTTACTCTAAATTATCACAGTGAAAGCCATGAGGAAAATCATAAAGACTTCAAACTAAATCCAAACCTTAATGACATTCATAAAGAATTCATGAAACTAGCAGACTGATCCCTCTTCCAACCTCTTGAAATACTTTCAACAAGTCACTAACCTCCCACAGAGACACAGAACATTTCAAGCAGTCCGTTCAACAAATACAACCAAAAGCAGTTAGAAGAAACGGCTGAGAAACTTAACAATAACTTCAGTTAGCGAAAGAGCTCAACAAATATGACCGAATGACTTCAGTTAACGAAAAAGCAGCGAGTTGACTGAGTTCACATAAGTCTGTGAGAGAAGCACTTAAATTACACACAATAATACCTCATACCTGTGTGATTCTTAAGTCAGTTCAGTTCAGTTCATGGCACGGCAGTACCAGAAATAGTTATTTCCACAGCCAGCTGGAAATGTGTGCCCTTGAGCTGAATGAGCTCAATTCTGACAGGCTGATGGAGCTGACGTCATCACGCACGGGATGACGTCAGCTCCGAAAGCGCGAAAGAAAAATATTTTTTTTAAAAATCGGGAATGAAGGGGTGCCACTCGGGAATCGTGGCAACCCATTATTTGAACCCCAAAACTCGGTAAAAAACGAGTAATTCGGTGCAGTTGAGCGGTATGACACACTGGCATTCAGGAACAGTGTATGTTTTCAAAATATTATGATGCAACAAAGAGAAAAAGTAGGCATTCACAATTACTCATTAGATAACTTGTCATGAGGAATGGTAAACAACCATAATGTAAGAACATAAAAAGTACACCAAGTGTGAATGGTTTGAAATCCAAATTTTTGAATCCAAGATTGTTCAGGATATTTTTAAATGTATACTATACCCTCCAAAATAGTTTTACTGAAGTTTTAAATTAAAAATCAGTTCTATACTTTGTGGAATTATGTTAAGAAAGAATAACTGGAGGTATTTGAATGAATGAAATAGATCCCACATTAGAGTTCCTAAGCAGCACACATTATAACTTTAGCAGTTTATCCATCTGGGAGGCTCCTGCATCCCTTCACAAGCCACATTTTACCTTTCAAGTAAGAATGCTTCCTGAGTACATCTCTTCAACTCAACATTCCCCTGATTCCATCCTGTCTTTCCTAGAAGTGCCTTGTACTGTTGTAGGGGGGCTTAGACTTTTTTGAACGGATAAAACTTTTTATTTCATTCCTTTTCACTCATTTAATAATACAGCCAGACCCCAGTCTATCTACTCTTTAAATTTCTTCTCCCTATACATTACCTTTTTGTTTGTGTCTCCATCTCTGAAATCTCCCCTTACAGCTCCCTGTAAATTCTCCTGTCACTATCACCCTTCTTTCACAAATGCACACAGCCATTCCCCATATGACGTTACAAGTTTCCCAGAGCTGCCCAATCTGCAGGTGACAGGAGATATATTTACCCTCCATAACTGAATCAGCTAGGATAAATGACCCTTCTCACATTTACACCTGCAGTGTTACCTTTTCAGCTTTGCACTGTCAAGTTGTTCACTCATCCAGTCAAATGTGTGACCTCTAGTGCCTTCTTTTTGCTTCAAGCCTCACTAACTTTCTCTGTTTGGGATCAAAGAACCACCCTTTTCTGAGTACATATTCCTCCCAGGCCATGTATCATATTTTCCTATCCATTCCTATAGTCTCCATATCACTCAGAATTACCATCACAAATACCAATCATAAGCAACATCTCCTGCAAACTGAGACTTGGTAATCACTATTTTTTTTAACCAAGCTGGTGTCAGTTTTGTGACAAATACATACCTCTCCATCAAACTCCAGTTTTGCCTTCCTAATTCATCTGCATACCCTTCACATTTTCTTCCCAACCCCCTCATCTGCCCACTCTTCATTCCTTTTCACACTCCTCGCTGTCTTTCCTCCAAGACTGCCTTAACTGCTCCGTCCTCAGCCTACTCCTATTCTTATTCAAAGTCTTGTTAATGTTCATTCACCTCCCTTCTTTCCCTATCTTTGTTCTCTCCGTCCACCTTCCACTACTCACCTCCACTACAGTCTTTAACCCTCATATGTCAGTCATACCTGCTGTGGAAGCCCAAATGCAGCTATTCCAGACAGCACTTTCCATAGCAAATGTGAATTACAATCCCTTAGAGATTAATATAGCATCCTTACCACATACAGTGCCAAGTTATACTGTTTTTGACTAAAAAGTATGGATACTTGTGCATTTAATTTTGTTTATTGGAAAGTCCTATTTAAATATTTTCATGAAGCTGTAATCTCCTGTCATGACATCATGAAAGGCTGAAACTACAATACCTCACTACCTACGTCAATATATAGCCTACTGCATTTCCTTTAACACTGCAACAAAAGGAAAGTCTGACATTCTAGTGAAACAAGTTGCAAGCTGTGAACCTAACAATGAACACACTACATTAAAGATTAATATATGCGATTATATAGTCATACCCACATAACACAGATGGCCAGAATCTGAAAAATTTGAGGAATCTGGCACATTACGCTGATAGCAGTGGAAATGTTGAGAATAACTATAGAGAACTCAGAATATCCTAGTGCACAATGTAATATCGCAGCAGTAATGGTACACTGTATATCACATTTAGGTGCTCCATAAGTAATGAAAAATCGCTGTCAAAGCATGATGTACATTAACAAAGTTATTGAAAGAATCTCACAATCTAAGCAGCCTAACATTCATAGGTACATATCTAACAGAATCTTACCAGTACATTTAGAGGCAGCCAAGTCCATTGCTATTAAAATATGCTAGCTATCACTTGCAGAATCTGCAAATTTTCGATTAAAAAATTAAGAAAGCTGAAGGGCAATCAAGGTTACATCGCCTCAGCGAACACTGACCAACAATTAGTTCAGGACTTGTGTGGGCCACACAGGTAACGCACACATCCAAGGAAATTGGGACATAGAAAAGCAGATGAGGGGTATGGATGAGGATGAAGAGGGACACACAAGAAATATACTGGAATAGGAAAATCTTAGGGAAAGTCATAGGGGCATGGGTATTTTTTTTGGTGAGAATAGGCCCCATTTTTTTTATTTTTTAAGAATAGAAGGAAAGGTAAAGATACGGAAAGAGGAGGAGGAGAAGGCCATCACAGCAGGTATACCTACAGAACAAATATCAGAACAGATGACAGACGAAGGGTGGAAAAAAACAGTAAAGACAGTTAAGTTACATAGACCGCCACTGCACAACATGGGCAGTGGAAAGTCATCAAACAGAGTAGAGATGCATACCATCCATAGTTAATTGCACAAAAACATATCTACATATGCACTTAAATCTGTATGTGTTTGTGAATTGTCAGTGCCAGAGATTTAGCAAAGGCAGGACAGTTTTCATAAAGTTTTAGTAGCATGCACAGCTCTTCACTTCGGAAGAGAAAGGAAGTCGAAGTATTACTCTGGGACTGCTCTCAGAAACTGGTGAAAAGACCTTTACTTAGCTAAACTTCACTGGCTCCACATAAATCATTATTTAATTAAAAAAAAAAAAAAAAAGTTACTTAAATATTTCGCTGTGGCTATTTTCACCTTCAGTGGGACCCATTCCTAGTTCATAACAGTGCATATCCGCTGTGACACGTAAGGAGAATGTGACACGGTATGGGCAACCAACCATCTTTTCCAGGCATGCATTGAAAATATTATACTATCCATACATCTACTGTATGCTGCACAGGAATTACCTGCTTTTACTACCACATCCACAGCAAAATTACGTGCATCTGAATGTATATTGCTGTCCTTCCACACGATGTCAGAGCTTCTTGAGGTGATCTTTTCACAACTACCAAACCCAGTGTCCCACTTTCCCACTTCCACCCCGGTAGTCAACTGACAAGACTGCAACCCCCCCCCCTTTACAAATTCCTGGATCCACCACTGTATATATCTATCCATCTATATATATATATATATATACACACACACACACGAGAGAGAAAGAGAGCACATACACACACACACACACATAAACCATTAATTACAGTAAAAATTGCACTAAATTATATGGTTATGTGGCTTTTCTATCAAAGTGCACAAGGCACCATCTCTCCTATGTACAGTTACAAGCATTCCTTCACTCAACTCCTACCATTGCCAGTCAACTATGTTAGTCACCATCACATCCGGATTATGGTCAAATACAGCCTTAGGGAGGGTAATTATCAACCCGAAAGGACCCCTCGCCTGCAACCCCACCCCGCAGCCATTCCAGTATCCCATTACTTGGCCATTTCTCTATATCTACCATAAACACTGCTCAAACTTCTGTCTGCATACTAATTTCTGCTTTACTTCTACAATGATTACAGATATTTGAATTTAATTTGAAACTTTTACTTCAAATTAACAAAACAATACATTCTCACAAGGAAAACAGACTTGGCAGTAACAGTAAGCTTCTCTGCCCTTGAAACGGCACTGAAACCCTCATTCAAACATAATACATATGACCAGTGGTAAATAAAGAATACCTCTGGGCAGTTTTCAAACCGTAGGCCCCTTGCACACATTTTTAGGACAATGTCTACATGTATGCATTCCTTAATCCACCTTCCTGACAGTCTTAAATGATATGCCTTGCATGGCACAGCTGCACTTGTTCAGGTTTGTTTTAAGTTTGTAGTTATGAACATAAACCCAGTAAGGAATGAAACAAAACATATGAACCAATAATGACAAAACTGCACAGTTCATCCAAAAAACAACACTCAGACTTCTGTCATTGCAAACAACCAATATCAGTCAATATGCACAATCTTTGCAAAAGTCAGTCATATGAATAACTCCACAGTCAAGAGATCTGTAACTAATGAAGAGGCTGCTGCTAGCAAACATTATATTTAAGTGTTTCATCTACAAAACCAGTGCCCGCTGTCCTTGAAGAATAACTGCCTAGGTTACATTTAAAAAAATGGTAAACTGGTAATATTGCAATAGGGATTGGATGGCAAACCGGCAACAGGTTCATAGCTACTAGGCATTTCATTCAAAGGAGGACATGCTCAGGACTGCAGCACCCCCCAGCCCCAACTTGAAGTACAACAGAGTAACTGCACTCCATCTACATGCTGTGGGAGCAAAACCCACAGCCTTCTGCATCAAAAGCAAGCATGCTACCTGTTGTGCTGCTAACAATGCTTTTAAATTCTACTGCACAGTATTAATGATAATTTACTGAACATAACAATTGCGCTTTGTAAACAGACTTAACATGAGCAGGAGTAAACTTCTCTTCCCCTGAAACTCACAATTCCTTGAAAAGGCAATGAAACCCAATTCCTTGGAAATGCACCAAAACTCATACTTCTTTCAACTTTTACATTGAAATAATGATGTTTGATGACTGGTACTTAGAACCAACAGCACTATTCAGCAAGCACAGCATTCAGCTGCTTTCCCTGATGTTTGCCTGCAGTACTGAGGTTATTTCTGCAGTTCATTTATCAACCCACGTGATTTAAGAAGGGTCTACTTTAACCTTCTAGAAGATTTTGTTTTTACTTTTCATAATTTATTTCATCTAATGAAAGCATTAGATGGTAATCTGTTAAATACTAACAGATTTTACTATAGTGCTTGTCATGAAAGGAGATACTGCCAGCCCAGCTATCTGGAAGTTTGTTAAATAATTATATGCCATTTGTGAATCTCAACATGATTTATATGCTTGTGTTATAAATGTATTAGATCTGTATGTTATGTGTATATCAAACTGCTGGTACAGAAGTGTGTGTTGAACAGGGTTTGTACAGTACTGAGATTAAAGATGTAGCCACTGTGTACCCTACTGGAAAAGAACAAAAATGTATATACACTATTGTAACTGTTTAAATGTGTATTTTAACAATGGAAACTGCAACACAAGCCGTTAACTTCAGAAAAATAATTGAAATTAAATTATGGCTGGGTCATAAAAAAGATGTTATCTTTCAGTTTCAGTGCAACAGGAGACAATGCCTAGAACTAGAAGTTTTTTTATATTGTCTTCCAAGTGTTTGTTTTATGACTTCCAGGATATGTCTTAGATCTAAGAAAAACCCTTGTTTATGCATTTTCACAGGTAGATGCTAAATGTTACCAGCTACATCAATTGTTGTTTTTCCTCTGGGATAGTCAGATGACAAAAAAATTATGTCATGCTGCAAGCTAGCCCAGCAGTAATATGTGAGATATTAATTTAAGAGCTCTCTGAGAGAGACCGAGTATTCTGTATTTTGTCTTTGATCTGACAGCATCGGTTGGAAGACCCATTCACCAAATCTGCCTTGCTTGCTCTGTAAGTTAACTAGGTGGTGTTTGTCGTTTGGCTTTTCCCGGTTAGGGGTCGCCACAGCGGAACTCTGGTCCGCTAATGATTGGCAGTAGATTTTTTTAACTAGCGCCTAGGTACCAGCTTAACGTCCAACCTTCAATGAAGGCACGCCCATTTACGCATGTCTTTCGAACGCCCATCCAACCGCGGGGAGAACATGCAGACTCCACACAGAAGGCACTCCAGCCGAGAATTGAAACAGAGAACCTCTTGCTGTGAGGCAACAATGCTACCGCTGCACCACCGCGGATAACCTCTGTACGTTAACTAGGGATATAGTAATTCTCTCAGATTCAATCAGGAATATAGTGAAGGATAGTTTAGACGTTTGCTGTATTTGAGACTGTCCTGCAATGTTGTTTTAAATATTTCCTGTGATTTTGAACTCTGATGTAACTGCGATTATATACAGAGTATTTTCTTGCTCTTTTATTATTTATTATTAAATATATTTAAACCTTTCATTGTGGCGGATATTTGAGAGACATATTTAAGTTCTGAAAGTACTTGCATATTTACTTGCTGACACTGTGAGCCACTCCTAATAGCCTTGCTCTTGGTCATACTACCATTTGTATGGATAGCAACATTACACAGTAAAAACTGGAATCCCTTGTTAAGGACCTTAAAGTAACTGATAAGACATGTCTGGTGGCAGTGATAACTACCTTATAGTCTGAGCAGAAGGGGGCATAGCTAGTAAATCTGTGCTAGCCTTTCCCAGGTGTGTGTGTGTGTGTGTGTGTGTGTGTGTGTGTGTGTAAATCAAACCTCAAAAGTGTGTGTGTGTGTGTGTGTGTGTGTGTGTGTGTGTGTGTGTGTGTGTGTGTGTGTGTGTGAGCTACTTGGATAGGGACAAGAAGCACTGGTTGGGCAGAGAGGGTGCTGGAGGTCATGGCTTGGCTACTCAGCTGAGATCTCAACTCTACAGCTGTGCCAGTGGGGGGTCTTACTGAGGATAGGGTGAAGTCCCAGACTGACTGTGGTCTCTTGCTCTTAAGGGAAACTGCACTTGATGCAGAGAGCTGCATCTGGAAATACTGTGTGTGTGCTTGTCATCCTACCAATGTAAATCCTTCACTGGTGCTAGTAGTGAGGACTGAGGCTCCTTGATTACTGGGTCAGTGGTGGGGCATCACAGTGCTCCTTTCCCATTTAATTGTACTCTACCTAGATGTACCCATCTAAACAAATGAAATCTAAACGTTTTATGTAGCTCAAATGTTCTGTGCAGTTTCTTATCCAAAACATAGAAGACTGCCATGCAAATCTGGAGACTATACTGTTTAGATTATATACGTTTAATTCATTCCTAAAAATACTAATAACTACCTGGTAATGATCAACATTTCAAAATGCCAACTGTAAAATGACTCACCACACCAAAAAAATGTGACATGCTACACTCTGTATACCACAACCTTGGAAAGAGGTACTGGATGTGGGTGAGACAATGGTTGAACAGAGAACAATTTGAAACTATCTATTCTGACCTGGAGGAATTAGTCTAATAGGAGAGAGAGAGAGAGAGATAGAGGTAATTATGGCAAATGGAAAGCAGAGTGACACAGAAAGACATATGACATACTGTTATGTGGCTATGATCCTTTAAGCTTTTAATATGACTGATGTGATCCTATATTAAGGTACCAGTGTGCACAATGTATTCAGTTTATGCTGACAACCAAACAAAACGAAAAAATGAACTGCAGACCTGCTGGCAAAAAAAACAAGTAAACCAGAAGCCAAAAATTTAGCGCTTTCATCCACTGTTTAATACGTGAACTTCCTCAGAAACATTTTCAAATGATTTCCAGTTCCTTAAATAACTTACTAAACAGGAAATGACATCATGACCATCAAACTGAAAAAATAACAAATGTGATTTTCTACAAAAATGAAGTATTGTCATAATGATAACAAAAAAAAAAAAATATACATATATATATATATATATATATATATATATGTATATATATATATATATATATATATATATAAATACAAATGAATGTATATACACATATATACACATAGATATGTGTTAAATGTAAAAATACAGTCATAAAAATGCAGTGTAAATTCATGCTGTGTGAATAGCATAATAATCAACTTGAGCATATAAAATGCGTATCCAAAGACCTCTCCCACGTAGACGCAACAATCACATGCATACACACACCCGCACACACACACATATGCACATATAAACATGTACCCCCCCCCCACACACACACACACACACACACACACACATGCGCGCACACACACACACACACAAGCATAGAACCAAACACTCACTATGAAAATATAAAATACACGTGAAAAAATATATATATAAATGTCTTAAAAAATATATGACAATATAAAAATAATTATAATATATACACACAAGCACACACACCAAAATGTATATAACATAATATATATAAAATGTAATATATATATATAAAACAAAAAAATATGTATATATATGAATAATGTAAATCATATCATGTCTCTGAAGGGAATCAGAGTGATATGAACATGTATGTGTACGCACATGTACACCTCACACAAAACACACATGGATCACATGCATATGGTCTCAAATACCTATCTATATTTCAAAAAACATTTTAAATTAATATAATCATTGAGGCCAGGCAACCTATCAGACCCCCAACAAAAGTTGCCACAATGTCTCCTTGCATTCTAAGACATTGTTTAAATCTCCTCTAAATTCACTAGTGTTGATTTTTTCCAAAACTGAAAATTGAAATTTCTTAAAATCTCTACATGTTAAAGAATGTTTGGCCAAAGAATTAAACTGATCTTCATTTTTTATAGCCAAATTGTGCTCGTAGATTCTTCTTTTTAGAAGCCTTTTAGTTTTTCCTATGTAATAATGTTCACATGAAACACAATTGGCGATGTAAACAACATAATCGGAATTACAATTGTAATAACTCTTAGACCAAATGGTGTAATTAAGAGATTTTATGAATACACTAGTACTGTTACTAATAAATCTACACTGCCTACAGTTATAACATGCATAAGTACCTCTCTTAATACTGGCTGCTCTTGTCATGTCCTGATACCTATAATGATCTATCTCCAGCATAGATTTTAAGTTTTTAACTCTTTTTTTTTTTTGTATTCAGTTTCTCACATCAAAACTCAAGAAAGACTAGCTCTAGTTAAGAAGAGAGTGCAGAGATTTTTAGAAGCGTACTGACCTGGAGAGCTCCACAGGGTCAGAAGTCCTAAAGTCTAACATGTGGCAGAGAGATACAAGAGGATTGATAACACAGAGTCTCAAGACAACAACCTATAAGGTCAGTAGATAAAATGAGGGCTCTGAGGTGGGAAGGCAAGATGGCATGACTGCACACCAGAAGGTGCAAGTGTGGGCCAAGACAAGAGGGTACTCCACAGGTAGTGAATGCATGGATCATGCTGTCATCACAGTGGGCATGCTTGTTAAGGAGTAGGACTGAAACTACAGCTGGACTAAAAGCATCAGCCATCGCCCTCCAGCAGCTTTAGCAGTCATATTTCTTCACTTACCCCCTTTCTGATTCAAAGTCTTTAGGACGATATGGAATATAAAATTCATCTCTCTCTGTTGTCTGTGCATCAGAATGCTTTTTCTTCTTCATGCCAACAACCTCGGTGAAAACTTGCTGTGGGATTAAAACAAAAAAATAAAATTAGACTGTAGTACTTAACTTTTCTGACAGAGATGTGGTTCGTTAAACTGCTTTAAGGGTAGCTTTACATCTGGGATTAACAAAAGGCACAACAAATACATTAATTTCACTTAGTTATTTGCACAAAAACCGTAAACAAGTAAAACAGTACTACGAAAGGTTGCAGATATGAGCAACATTTTAAAATTTACAAAAACAACATAACTAATAAAATAAAAATTAATCAAGCAACTAAATGTAGTGCTATTAAACTGCATCTATAAAATAAAGCTGTTGTCACATTCCAATTCATGGCTAAAAGCTTTGTTAACCACCCCCTCCTGCTACAGTAACATGAATGTGTTGTGCCCAACACTCTGTATCTTAAAGTTCAGTGATTGTTATGTCAGTTTCACCTTAAAATTTAACTTGTTTATTTTGTCTGCTGGACAGATTAGTTATGTTCTGTTGAGAAGAGCTTTTAAAGACCAACAGAAATCAGATCTTACACCATACAAAAAAAATCATACTCAAAACAACAGAAGTCACAGAATGCAAGCCAGAATGTAATGCATACAAATTGTAACACTATATATAAAAAAGAAAAACTGTGACATGAAATACATATAATAGCAATCCTTCATAAGCAGCATGTGATGATAATTTATGGTTTGAAACCCTGTGTTAGGACTGATATACTATGTGGTGATTTATAACAAACCCTTTGCTAGTGGCAGATACTGATGGAAAGATTGCTACTGCTCTTAGACTAAAAATTGTTTAAATCTTCTTTGGGATTACATACAATGGGACAACAAGAAATGAAAGAATGTTGTATTTCCAGCTGACTTCTATTTTCAAAATTATTTTTCTAAAATTAACTTATGGTTCAGGGATGTTGAAAGGTATGGATATGATGACCTCTTCCCCAAATTAGTGTCTCCATTACAGTCACTACTCAACTTCCAAGGCATATAGGTTTATAGGTTAGTACTAGGCTAACTGCCCTTGCAAGCCATTGTAAGCCTAGCCAATTATCCCTTGTCAGACTCAAACCCTGCACCTTGTATTTGTAAGACAAACACCTTAACCATTAGGCCACCCTCTCAACAAAATGTGAAAACTTGCCAAAATTTGGAAGTCTGCAACTATTTCTTTCCCTAAACAACACTCATTAATCACAGGCAAGTCCTACAGGCCTAACAAATAGTTATAGCATTTCAGCAAAAATATTAAGAAAAAAACAGTTGTAATGCAACTAAAGGCACACCTAGGTGATCATGGTTTGCTCAGCAACTAGCAGCACAGCGTTAATATATAATCACAGCAGTATCGCTGCTCTTTTGAAATTCGAGAAGCTAAACTCACTGTGGAAGTGTTTGTATTCCTAGTCAAGAGTCTGATTCTGCAACACACACAGTATTTCTTAGAAAAAAACATCCACTATGTAATTTTAAAAAAATCATGTTATCTCACAAGAAAAGATATTTCCCCAAGGATCAGTTCCTTGACCTCTTCTCTCTATAGTTTTCCTTAAAGGAATTACAACATAGCTCTTCTCAGGCAAAGAAATTACGGTATGTAGAGAGGAAGGCCATACAAGCCACAAATTAATCTCATTCAATAATAGCATCAAAGTTTAGTGACAACCTGGCTCAGTTCTGCAGTGGTTTAAGCACACTGCCTTGACACAGATTTGCACAAAACTAAATAAATGTTAATTGGAACTAGATTATAATAAAATATGAATGAAGCATCCCTACTCCAACAGGCGGCAGTATCAAATATAATAAACATTATAAACAATCTTGTGTTTACTTACACTCTGCACAAATTATTCACTGCACACTATGAAGACTATTTATATTTTGCCACCAGCTACTGAGTTATTTATTTATTTATTTATTTTTTACAAGAAAGGGAACAGGATCACTAAAGGTCCTTATCCACCCAAGAAAATAGTTACAACTGATGGAAGTAAAAAGAAAAAAATATCATCAGGAAGAAACAAACAAAAGAATAATAAACATGCTAGTTATGCAGAAAGTGGACATAATACATAACAGTGTGAACAAACCAACTAGTAGAGTAACTCTAAACAAAAAGTACAATTTGGTAAGGAAATTAATATAACACTAGATGTTCTAATATGGTAACTGTTGCAGCAGTAACCTTAGGGAACTTGACAGCAGGCACGATCCAACATCTAGTCTAACTTTAAAAGCTCTGCACTCTTCATCCACAGTCTGGCTGGACTCCTCCTTTTCAGTATTATTTATTTATTTTATTTTACATTTGTTAACCGGGGGTGTCTGACTGAGCCGAAAAAGCCCTTTTTCAACAGAGGCCTGGGGAGAAAAGCTCCACAAAGAAAAATTACAGACACATTTAGTTATTTAGACATGATCAGTATACACACAAATTACAAGAGACATGTTTTTACAGTGGTATGCGACACAAACAGTTACAGTGGAGAGAACAAACAGAAAAATATTAATTTTTAAAAATAAAGGTAATTAATAGATTTGTGGTGTACAGCTGAAATTTGGAACATAGGTAGAATACATACATAGTACACAGGTACAGTACATACATTGTAGATTAGCCAGTGTTTGAGAGTTAAGATTGAAAACTATTATCACATGCTCTAGATTTAGTATGTATATGTTATCCGCTTTCACTAGCCTGGGGAGCAATCATGGCACTGCCAACTTTGCTTGAGATGTTGCCTGATGAGGTCTTTAAAGGAGGCTTTGGATGATGTGTTTTGAATGCTAGTAGGGACAGAGTTCCATTTTTTAGCCACTGAACTACTATATAGTGCATCTCCAAAGCTACTGTAGCTATTGGTGACTTCTAGTAGTAGTTTGCTTGATGATCTAAGAGGCCTTTTGGCTGAGTGATGATGTACTAGGTTTTTGAGGGCAGGACACTCATTGGGGAGGTAATAGATAGAATGGCAGAGCTGACTGCAGGTTAGGAGGTTGGGCAGGTCAAGCCAGTGGAGCTGTCTCAAGGCAGTACAGTGGTGAGTTCTATATGAGCAATTTGCAGCAAAGCGGGCAATTCTGTTATAGCAGGCTTCCATTTTACTTAGTTCAGTTTTGTTGAGATTAGTCAGAATGGGAGATGCATAGAGTAGGGTGGATAGAAGTTGGGGGCGAGCAATGGCTGATCTTGTGTTGTTGGTAAGAAATGGTTTGATACGGTAGAGTGACCCCAGTTTGGCATGTACTTTTTTTAATAGTTAAGTTGAGATGACTATCAAATTTTAGGTGGGAGTCTATGGTTATTCCCAATAGCTTAGCCTGTGCCACTGGAGCAATTGGAGTAGCATTTGTGGAGTAGATAGTGAATTGACTGTTCGTATTTTTGTTAGAACTGGTTATAATCATAAGCTGAGTTTTCTTTGGACTGATAAGTTGGGCTTTGGTAAGGTAGTTTTCAACGTCAGAGAATGCTAGTTGAGTTGTTTGCAGGAGGGTGGGAATGTTTTGTGCAGCACTGATTAAGGTAGTGTTATCTGCATACTGAATTATAGATGCATGCTGTGTAGAGGTCTGGAGGTCATTTGTGAAGACAGTGAATAGTAGTGGTCCTAAGATAGAACCCTGTGGGACTTCTATAGTTATGGGCAGCTGAGGAGAGAGAGAATTTTCCCATTTCACAGCTTGGTACCTGTCAGTTAAGTAGCTTTGGAACCAGGTAAGAGTGGAATTTGATAGATGATACTGGTTTAGTTTGTTTAGCAGGATTTGGTGTGAGACTGTGTCAAATGTTTTGGACATATCCAAAAAAAGAATTGACACTTGTAGGCCTTCATTTTTGAGACGGTTTACTGTGTCTGTGAAGCAGAGGATGGCTGTAGTGGTACTATGGGCAGGTCTGACAGGATGTTGCTGTTTAGGAGATAGTTTAGCATCTGGGTATGGATGCATTTTTCTAGGATTTTGGCCAGGAGGGAGAGTAAAGCAATGGGTCTGTAGTTATTAAGTTCAGTGGAGGTCCCGCCTTTATGCATGGGTGTAACATAGGATATTTTCCAGAGTATGGGCACATAGTTTTCAACAATTGATCTGTTTATGAGAGTGGAGACTGTGATAGCAATAGCATCTGCTGTGAGTTTCAAGAAATAGCTGGGGAGTAGGTTGGCTGCTGTTGATGAGGTTTTTAGTTTGGAGAGCATGCTTTTGATTGAAGTGGTGGAAACTGTTTTGAGGGTAAAGTTTGTATTAGTGTTATTTGTGTTGGGGGGGATAGTGAGGAAGGAACTGCCCTGTGATACTAAGGATAGAATAATTGAGTTCACAAAGTGGGAGTTGAATTGTGTTTCGATGGGAACTTTAGTGTCAGGGGTGGTTGGTTTGGGGGTAGCCTTTTGGGTGGATTTTAGTAGCTGGTTTACATTTTTCCTAAATTTTTGCGGGTTGTGTTGGTATTTAGTTTGTAATGTTGTGTAGTAGGATTTTTTTGTCCAGCCTAAGGCATTTTTTCGCATGGTTGCACAGTTCTTGGTACTTAGTTAGGCTTTGTGTTTCTTTGTTTTTTTGATAGTAAAGCCAGGCAGTGTCTCTGGACTTGAGGATTTGTTTGGTTTCTTTACTGAGCCAGGGGTTTGTAGAGGTTCTAACCTTGATTTTGCGCAATGGAGTGACAGTGTCTAGGTGTTGTAGAAATGTTTTGTTGAAATATGCTACAGCCTGGTCAAGTGGGAGGGTTTTTAGGGGGGTCCAGTCACAGTTATAAAGTGTTGCAAGACCTCAGGAGAGAATTTTTGTGTGTTTCTAGTGGATATATAGTTAGTGGTTTTGCATATGCTTGTTCTAATACGTACAAAGTATATTATGCTGTGGTCACTTAAGGTGTCTGGGAGACTGCCTGTGTGAGGGTACAATGTGGGGTTGTTAGGACCCACTCAAGGATGGATACCCTTTTAGATTTTTTTATCACATCTAGTTGGAATTTGGACTAGCTGATGGTAGCCACGGAGATTTATTAGATTACTTGGTGGTTCTGATATACAGGTGAACCAATCTAGGTTGAAGTCCCCCAGAATAAGGTTTTTTTGTGAGTATGTGGAAGAACACCAGGATAAGAAGTCTTCAAGGCTAGCAGGTGTATTACCAGGTGGAATATAGATCACAATTGTGGTGACGACCTTTTTAGGGTGAAATTGAAGTTGTGAGATAAGTATGTCCCAATTATTGGGGGAGGGGTAGGAGTTTGGTAAGTATAAGAATTTATTCCTGCAGTATCTTCAGTTCTTTCCTGCTTGACCAAGCCTAAGTGTTAGCAACACCCTGGCCTTGGGCAGAAGGAAGCAAAGGGTTACAGGCCCCAAGTCCACATACTCTCATGGGTTCAGACATCCCTGTATGACCTGCACTTCCTGACTCATTGTCAGGTTAAGCAACTTGGCTCCTTGGAGATGTACATACAAAGGGAAAAAAATAATAAGGCAGGTATTGGGAGGGAAGTGAAGTGGTATCCACCTCAGCCCTTGGAAGTCAAGTTTTACCCGAAGTGCGGGAGGAGGGAATGAAAACATACTGCAACAGTGACCTTAAGTGTACATCTACTATTATACGAAAATAACAGCTGTGTAAGTAAGCCTACCATAATAGTAGATATTTGAATGATTACTGCTGCATAGCCTTAACTATATGGGTTATATCCTGCCAAGGATGTACCAGCCATTCAGCTTCCAACACTTCAGGTCTCCTTCTACACACACACACACACAGACCAACAGTCAACACAAGCTGATCTGAGGGGACTAAAAAGACAGATTTGGATGCCAAGCTCTTCAGAGCTTTTATGCCAAGAGGAGGAGGCTGTGCTCCATAAGGACAATGCTAGGAACAAAAACAGATGTCCACACCCTAGCATAAACAACGAGGTGGGGGTTGGAGGGAGGGAGTGGCTGCAGCAGCAATGATTATTCGAACATCTAATGTTATGGTAAGTTTACTTAAACAACTGTACCATGTTCATAATAATGAACACTGCTGTAGTAGCCTTAGCTATGTGGGGAAATTACCCTAGCTTACTGCATTTGATAGGTGGAAGGAGAATAGCTCAGGAGCTCCTGGAGAAGAGTCCTAGCAAAGCCTAATTTTGACACTGAAGGAATCAAGCTAGTAATGCCTTGTAAATGTATGTATAGAAGACCAAGTTTCTGCTTTTAGAATCAACTCTTTCTAAAAAGCAATATATAAACCAAAGGCCCTGGTAGAGTAAAAGCCTTGACCGTGCATGGATAGTTTTGCTGTGGTTGAGCATAAGAAAAAGGTAATAGCCTTAGACAACCATTTGGAAACAATATGTTTTGACACAGGTTGCCCCCTCTTCTTACCTTCATAAGAAATGAAACATACAGTTGTGCAAAATCTTACCATAATGGTAGATGTCCTTCTCTTTACTATTGCAGTATTCATAACAGTAGGGATCCCCTGCCAAGGACGGCCCAATGTCTGTCCAGTATACCAAAGCCTTTAGGCTGCTTTAAGGTATACTGTATGTCACATGCATTCTCCTTGCATAAAAGTGACATCCAGACGTACCATGCTCAGAACTGAGAGCCCCAGTAGGAATGCCAGTCCAAGGAAAAGAGGTAATCAGTTATCCAGAAGAGAAATGGCCAGGGGGCGGAGGGAGGGAGTGAATGCTGCAACAGTGAAGAGAAGGACATCTACCATTATAGTACGATTTTACACAACTGTACTATGTCCTTCCATGTCAATGATGCAGTATTCATAACAGTAGGTAGGGAGAATGTCAAAGCTCACAGAAACTTGGAGGGGGAAGGACCAGCAGAGCCATCTAGGAAGCCATAACAAATGGCCTTAAAAAAACCAGCTCTAGCTCTGGAGATTCCATCCAGTTTGTAGTGCTTAGCAAATGTATGCATGGAAGTCCAGGTTGCTGTCTCAAGAATAGAGTCTGTATCTAAACCCTTGAAAAATTACCAGAAGAAGCCACAGCAATGGTAGAATGAGCCTTAACAAGAAAAGGAAGGCTCTTACCATAAAAATAATAACAAAGAAATAGCTTCAGAATTCCAAGAAGAAACAGTGTGATTGGATACATAGGGACCTAGGCTGAAAAAAAAAAAAGCTGATCAGATTTCTAACAGTTTTACTCTCATCCAAATAAAATCTGAGTTGTCTATGCACATCCAGTGTGTGCAGCACCCTCTCACTAGCATATTGTGAAGAGGGGGAAAAGTGGAAAAATGAATACACTGATTAAGAGACAACTCATTAACCACCTTGGGCATAAAAGGAGGATTAGTAAGCAAGGACACCCTGCCTTTAAGAAACACCAACAAAAGAGCAAAAGCCATAAGGGCTTGAAGCTCAGACACCCATCTGGCAGAAGTAAGGGCCAACAAAAGTACAGTTTCCTAAGAGCAATGTTGCAAGGAAACTGAAGCAGCAGGCTCAAAAAGAGCCCGAGTCAATTTTTCCAAAACAAAATAAAGATCCCAGGAGGAGGAAAGTACAGTTGTGTACACTTACCATAAATGTAGATGTTCAAGTGTATTCACTGTTGCAGTCATTACATTTGGGTAATCTGCTGGCAGGTTGACCTCAGTTGGTCTGAATAACAAAGTCTTGGGTCCTGCGTCAGTTGCGGTCTCCTCTTCCATGATGTTAGATCGTCAGGGGTATAAAACATGCAGCCGACACCATTTTATTCAGTTTTTCTTGCCCCAGATGTCAGGTGCCCCCAAATGGGGAGCAAAAAAAACAATATATATATATATATATATATATATATATATATATATATATATATATATATATATATATATATATATATATAAAAACAGTAAAAATATACATAAATGCACTTTTAGAAACATAAACTTTACCTTCATCTAAAAGCAAATACACCACAAAGGCTTTTGTATATAGTGAAGGAAAGACAAGGTATAGAAAGGGGGTTGGCGGGTGGGTAACCCAGACTGCAACAGTGAATACACTCGAACATCTACATTTATGGTAAGTGTACACAACTGTACTATGTTCTTCGTGTTTCACTGTTGCAGTCATTACATGTGGGTAGACTCCCAAAGCTATGGATGGGAGGATGGAACTAAACAGCATTAGGAGTGGCTATAACTGCAGTGGCAAAGCCTGCCCTGGATTTGGAGAAGACAGGCAAATGATAATGCTTTGTGAAGGTATGAACAGAGCTCCAAGTAGCAGCTTCTAGAATGTCTTTGGCTGGAACCCCTCTGAGAAGAGCTGCTGAAGTAGAGGCAGCCCTGGTGGAATGTGATCTGACCCCCTTGGGCCCAGGTTTACCATGGTGCAAGTAGCAGAAATGAATGCAGTGGCCTATCCACTTAGAAATAGTCTGCTTTGATATAGCCTTCCCCTCTGACCCTGCAGCAAATGCTACCAGTAGTTGCTCAGACTTTCTTAGGGATCTGGTCCTGTTTAAGTAGAATCTTAGTTGTCTGTGTCCATCCAATGAGTGCAGAATCTGCTCCCCCTTGTTCTGTGGATTTGGGTAAAATGTTGGCAGGTGAATGGTCTGGTTAAGAGCCACACTGGACACCACCTTAGTCCTAAAAGAAGGAGTGGTCCTGAGGGACACCCTGTCCGGGTAAAATATAATAAAAGGCTCCACTGCCATGAGAGCCTGTAATTCTGAAACCCTTCTTGCTGAAGTGACTGCCAAGAGAAAAGCTGTTTTCCAAGATAGAAATTTTATATCCGCATTAGCTGTTGGTTCAAAAGGAGGCAGGGTGTGTTTTTCCAGCACAAAATTGAGGTCCTATGCAGGAGTTGGTGATGATCTGGGAGGCCTTAAATTTTTGGCCTCTCTAAGATGGTGTTTAAGCAGAGGATGAGAAAAGAGGGGAGGCTCTGTGTTGTAATGAACTAAGATGGCAGAGGCATGGATTTTTATTGAAGACAAAATATAGGCCCTTGTCAAGCATCTCAGTCAAATATTGTAAAATCTGAGGAACATTGGGCTTTGCTGTGTCTGTTCCTTGTGCTTGGTTCCAAGCACAGAATCTCTTCCATTTATCAGCATAAGATTTTCTAGTACTAGGCCTTCTGGCTTCCAAAATGACATCCATCACAGATTTACTGAGAGGTGTTTGAATAATTAGTTGATCAGCCATGCTGCAAGATTCAGAGTTTGGAGCAGAGTGTGCAGAATTTGATAGATCTGCTGAGACAGTAGATGAGGTATTTGAGGCAAGTGCCATGGAGAAAGCTGAGACATATTCCTTAGAAGTGTACCAGTGCTGGCGAAGCCAGTCCGGAGCAACTAGGATCATTTTTGTTTTTTCCTGTCCGACTTTTAGTAAGACCTTAGAGAGTAGCGGCAGAGGGGGAAAGGCATAGACTGATAGATTTTTCCAGCTGAAGGATAGGGCATCCACTTTCCATGCTTTTTTGTGATGAGTTTTTGTGCAGAACTTGTCCAACTGATAATTTTGGGGAGAGGCAAAAAGATCTATGCTTGGGCTCCCCCATTTCTGTGTTAACATGCTGAAGATTTGTGGATCCAGTTTCCATTTGTGCGGGTCCATAAGATTTCTGCTTAGGTAGTCTGCCACAGTATTTTGCTTTCCTGGCAGGAATTGAGCTTGAAGATGTATATGGTAAGTCAAGGCTGTGTTCCACAAGACCATGGCTAGTCTGCAAAGGGGGTAGGAATGTGTTCCCCCCTGCTTGTTTATGTACCACATAACTGTGGTGTTGTCCGTCTTTATCAGTAGTAGTCCTGGATGAAGTCCTTGAAGGCTGTCAGAGCATTCTGAACAGCTAGCATCTCTTTCTGGTTGATATGCAGATCCATTTGATTTGGGCTCCATTTGCCCTGAATGCATCTCCCTGCCAGGTGGACCCCCCAAGCATAGGCTGATGCGTCTGTAGTTAGGGTTTGGGTGGCAGGGGGTAGAGTGAATGACAGTCCCTTGCTTTGGTGACATGTCTCTGCCCACCAAAGAAACTCCTGTTGTAGGCAGAGAATGAGAGGAATCAATGTTTCCAGACTGTGACAATGCTGACTCCCATAAACTTTTTAGGTACCATTGAAGTTTCCTCATATGCAGTCTTACATATGGAATCAGTAGGATGCAGGATGCCATGAACCCCAAAGCCTGCAGAATTTGTCTTGCAGATAACTGGGTTTTTGTTGCCATTTGTTTGAAGTATGTTGTCAGTTGCCTTTGTTTGCCTGGCATGAGGTAAGCCATCTGGGCAGTTGTATTCAAGCTTGCACCCAGGAATGTAATTATTTGACAGGGTACCAGTTGTGATTTCTTTTCATTTATGGTGTACCCTAGGCATGCTAGAAGCCTTTTTACAAACGCCAGATGTTGAAGAGTGTCCTTGTCCTCTGCTTGAATGTGACAGTCATCCAGATAAGGATAAATCTGAATGCTTCTTTGTCTGCGGAATGCAATTACTGGTGCCAGGCACTTTGTAAAGACCCTGGGTGCAGTAGATAAGCCAAAGGGCAGTGCAGAGAATTGGTAATGCAAAAAAAACTGCTTTGAAGCGGAAGTATCTTCTGCATGATTCCCTTAATGGGATATGCAGGTATGCCTATTTTAAGTCTAGAGTTACTAACCAAGCATTCCTACCTAGCATAAGCAGTAGCTGTTGTAAAGTCAGCATTTTGAATTTTGGAATGTCCAGGAACGTGTTCAAAATCGATAAGTCCAGTATTGGACGCCATGAATTGTCTTTTCTGGGTACCAGGAAAAGTCTTGAATAAAAACCTTGTTCTTTTTTCCTTTTCTGGTACTGGTTGAATAGCACCCATATCCCTGAGAGCCATGACTTGTTTCTGGGCCTCTGCCCACTGGTTTTGTGGCAGATCCGGCCATCCGTTTGGAATTGGCAAATTATGGAAATGAAGTCTGCACCCCTGGGATACTATGTTTAATACCCACTTGTCCTGGGTAATTAACTGCCAATTTTGAGCATGAAGTGCTAGTTTTCCCCCAAGGGGGCTGCCAAAAGATAAGAGCTTGGTGATGGTAGAGGAAAGTCATTGAGACTGCTTACTGTAGGGTTTTGCTTTGTTTCCTCCAGATTTGGAGGTGGCGGCACCCCATTGCTTTGACCTGCAAGAACCCTGTGATTGGTATCTGGAGCCTTTTGAGTGCCTGGATTTGCCCTTAGTGGCTCTGTTGTAGACACAGGAAAGGACCAATTTTTAGTAGGCCAGTGTCTACTGAATCTGGGTGGCTGCACTTGCAAGAAATCTTTTACAGTTTGCATAGATTTAGCTTTGTCTTCCATTTTCTTTAAAACCTCTTCTGCCATATTACCAAACAGAGTGTCATGCTGCAAAGGGGCATCCAACAATTTAGCTTTAACATGATCAGGCAGATTTTGCTCCTTGAGCCAGGCATGCCTTCTAATCACAGATCCAGTAACGGCGGCCCTACAAGAGGCCTCCAAGGAATCAAAACCACATTGCAACGTATGCTTTCCAACTTGTTCTGCTGAATGAAATAATTCATGTAACTCTATTTTCCACACAATCAGAAATCAACATCATTTTCTGTTTTAGTAAGCCCATAACATGCTGTTGATATTTAAGCATATGAAACTGGCAGTTTAAAGCCCTGATTGCCAAGGTTGCAGACGTATAAACCTTCTTGCCTCATCTATCCAGCACCCTGGAATCTCTATCAGAAGGGGTAGGATTCTTGGCTGTAGAGGCCTTAACACCCTTGGGACCCTAAGAAATAGTTCAGGATCAGCAGCAGGATTTTTAAAAAGAAATTTGTGGGAGTCAGGAACCCCGTAATATCTGTCTGGCTTACTAGGAGCCAGAGGCAGGGAATCAGGAGCCATGCTTGATTCTGAGAACACATAATTGACAATGTCTAATACAGGAGGTATTGCCAAAGGCCTATGCTGTGGAAGAAGAAGGAAATCCCTAAGCCTCTTTTTTGATACAGAGAGGTCCTGACTCTCCCAGTGAAAATGTTCCCTTAAAGTATGCAAAGTCTCTCCAAAAGAGTAATCCTCAGGAGGAGATGCAGATGGAATGGATTCCTCTGCATCAGAATCCTCATAGGGTGGAAAACAAAATTCCTGATCAGAAGAGGAATCAGAAGAAATGGAAACCTGATATGAAGATTCATAATCAGTGCCTTGCCTAGGCCTCTTGGTGGGGGGGGGGGGTAGTTGGGAACCCCTGATCAAGGTAATTAAATCTTCAGCCATTTTGATCATCTGTTTTTTAGGCATAGGGGCCTGAGCACATGGTTCATGCACCGGTTTTTTAGACACAGATGTTTTTGAGGCTGGCTTCGGTTTAATATAAAAATGTTGAGGCCTGAAAACTCCCTCAGAAGCCGGTGCCTGCTCAGCAGCTCTGGACCCATCTAAGGGAGAGACATCTGCAGGTTCAATACTCTGAGAATCTCGCGGCATAGCAGACTCCGAATGGGTCTTGGTAGAGGCCTGAGACTCAAAAGTAGTGGGTATCAGGGGCTGCGAAAGCGCCTGAGTACCAGCGAAACAGCGACTGGCTTAGGAGAAACTTCATCATCGGTTTTGGACCTCGACGGTCTGTCTGTCTTTTTCTTTGTGTTTTTTGTGAACTCCGGTAGTCGGATTGCTAACCAACGATGTTTCAGGATAATTAAATCTTGAACCAAAATATTTAAAAGCAAAAATATACAGACGCTTTATAGTGCGTTGGTTAAATCTAGCACAAAACCGACAGCAAGGCACATTGTGATCTGGGCCTAGGCAAGGAATACAGTACAAATGAAAATCCTTATGAGGTATTTGCTTCCCACAAGTAATGCAATTATTAACTTTTACTGACATCGGTAAGGAGCAAGAAAATGTTTCCCCAACGGGGTACTTAGCTTTAGTTTGAAGACTTTGGTTCTGAAACTCAAATACGAAACTTTCAGGAGTTGGCCGATCGGCACTTGCGAACTGCTTCTGCTTTGGGCATCTCGCAGCAAGAAAGACGGACTAAAATGGCGTCGGCTACATGTTTTATACCCCTGATGACCTAACATCATGCAAGAGGAGACAGCAACCGATGCAGGACCCAAGACTTTGTTATTCAGGCCGACTGAGGGCAACCTGCCAGCAGATTACCCAAATGTAATGACTGCAACAGTGAAACACGAAGAACATCAGGCTTCCTGGAAGGCCTAATATGAAGGATACCTTTAAGAAACTGTTTAGCTTTAAATCTAGAAGCCAAAGGAGGAGAAAAAGGCAGACAAACAGAAACAGCTGATAAGTGGGCCTTACCGGAAGAACAGGCCAACCCAGCATTGAGCAACTCACACACAGATAGGAGAGAACCAAAGGCGCATCCAAAAGACACCAAACAGAAAACCTCTTCCACTCTGGATAAATAGGATTTCCTAGAAGTGGATGCCCTGGCCTCCTGCAGGACCATAAGCACGTCCTCAGAAAAAAAGGTGTCTATGTGGAGTCAAAATCCTATCAGCCACAGTGCCAGCTGGAGAGTGGACAGGAGAGAATGAATGAGAGATCCCTTGTCTTGTGCAAGTAAGTCCACCCTGTGAGGTAACTTGTGACGAGTCCCCTTGGCTAAATGCAGAAGAGGGAACCAATGCTGTCTTAGCCAAAAGCAGTCACCAACAAGATTTCTGGAGTATCCTGCTGAATTTTGAACAGTACTTTTGGAATGAGGGGAAGGAAGGGAACACAAAGAAACATCCACTTCCAAGAAAAGGACAGCGCATCCACCTTCCAAATCAGAGGACCTGGGACTCTGGAACAAAAATGGGGAAGTTGTCTGTTCAGAGGGGAAGCAAACAGACCTATTTGAGGACCACACTGGTGGACAATGTCCAGAAAAATCCCTGTGAAGCATCCATTTGTGGGACTGAGTTAAGGACCTGCTCAGAGTGTCTTCCACAATATTTTGACCTGAGGGAATGTAAACCGCATGAAGAGTCACTTGATACGGGACAGCCAGATCCAACACCAGGAGTGCTAGCTGGCAAAGAAGACTAGATCTTGCTGGCCCGACACATCACTGTGGTACTGCCTGTAAATACCTTAAGAGGTCCTGGTGAGAAAAAGAGGATGAGAAGCCTGAAATACCTGCAAAAGAGCTCTCATCTCTGACATGCCCTGCCCCTTCAGGGAGCCAAAGGCTGCTCCCAATCCCATGTCTGCAGCATCTGTGAACAGCTCCTGACAGGGAAGAGGGAGATGAAAGGGGAGCCCCTGGGTTTCGAGATAACTGCTGAAACCACCAGTGAAGTTCCTTCCTGAGACAAGGAAGAAGAGAAACTACAAAGTCTGGGGGATGTGCAAGTTGAAGCCAAACTGACTTCAGAAACCACTGAACTTTCTGATGTGGAGTTTGGCCAGAGGGAGCACAGGGATGGTGGATGCCATGAATCCTAGAGAGCTCTCAGAAACTCTCTGGCTGTGACGGAGGCAGGTAGAAGAATATTTTGAAAGAAGGAAATGAGTATCAAGACTTTGGGAAGAGGCAGTGATGCCAATAGAGGCACTCTCTGAATCCTACACCCCAGAAAAATATGGTCCTGAAAAGACTTTTTGAAGTTTATTGTGAACCCTGGGCTTTGTAGAAGGGAAATGGCAAAAAAAGAAGTTATGTTCTTACCATAACGTTCCATGTGAGTTATTCATCTCGCCTTTTTGTTCTTACACGTGGGTTCATCGGCTCAGAGTCGGCCGCTTTTCAAGCTCAAACTCTCAGAGAAGCTCGAGACACAGTATATATCCCATAATGCTCTACTGTAAACCCCAGATCTAGTACGCTGGACCCGAAGACAGCCTAAAAAAAAATAAGCACTGCAGTACCTACCTATCTAGGTACTTACAGATTTGCAGAAAGGAAAAACAGTCTGTCTTAAGACAGGCTGACAAGACCAACCAATCCACCAAGACAACCATCTTTTTCACCAGGAGGGGGAAGGTGGGAGGGAATGCAAGAACAAAAAGGCGAGATGAACAACTCACATGGAACGTTATGGTAAGAACATAACTTCTTTATGTGAAGTTGTTCTATCTCACCGTTTTGTTCTTACACGTGGGTAGCGTCCCAAGCACCCTAATCCTGGGCGGCTCAAGGGAGAACATTCCTGAGCATAGTGGAACCAAAGGAAGCCCTGTCCACTTTGTAATGGGTGATAAACATGTGAGGTTTGGACCAAGTAGCAGCTGCACAGATGATATCCAAGGGTAAACGAGCTGCATGAGCAAATGAAGTAGAAACAGCCCGGTTAGAATAGGCTTTGACATTAGTCGGTAATGGCTGATTAGTGGAGGAAATAAATGAATTTAATGCAATCAGAAAGCAACTTAGATAATGTGTCTTTTGATACTGCAGAACCTTTCTTGTTCTCTGCATAGGAGACAAAGAGTTCATCAGATTGCCTGAAATCTTTCGTTCTGTCCAAGCAGAATCTCAATTGTCTGTGAACATCAAGCTTGTGTAACATATACTCCAGTCTGTTGGTATGATGTCTAAAAAAAGTTGGGAGCTGAATGGACTGATTTAAGTTGCTTTCGGAGCAGACCTTAGGAAGAAAGGTAGAATTTGTCCTGAGGGACACCCTATCAGGGTGGAAGATCAAATATGGGGCCTGAAAGATAGAGCTTGGAGTTCAGAGACCCTACGCGCAGATGTAATGACTACCAGAAATAGTTTTCCAAGACAGAAGCTTCAAATCACAAGATGACGCGGGTTCGAAGGGGGTAAGCATCAATTGGGATAAAACAAGATTTAAATTCCAGGGAGAAACAGGGTGTCTGATAGGTGGTCTGAGATGGTGGGTCCCTTTCAAAAAGGCTTTACATAGTCTGTGGGACATGATGTTAGACCCGTTAAACCCTACATGAAAGTTGGAAATGGCAGCCAATTGAACCCTTATGGTGGCAGCTGCTGCGCCATCATAGAACAAGGAGGACAAGAACTCTAATATGGTATGAATAGGCGCAACATATGGGTCAACATCGTGGTGAGAAGCCCAGTGATCAAATTGTTTCCATTTGCTATTATATAGTTTCCTGGTTGACAGTTTATGAGAGGAAACTATAATATGTTGGACCACGGGAGACAAATCTTGAGACCTGGCTAATATGGGAATTGGAAAAACCAAGCTGTCAGTTTTAAGGAGATGAGGGAGGGATGAAGAACTCCCGACGAATGAGTCAGAAGGTCTGGCACTGAGCCCAGAACCCATGGTTCTTCCACTTGATACTTCTGTAGGAAGGGGAACCAAATCTGACGAGGCCAAGATGGGGCTATCAGAATAACAGTCCTTCCCAGAACTTTGGCTTTCTGTATGAACTTGGGAATTAGAGGAATTGGCAGGAAGGCATACAGGAGGCCCGGGGGCCAATCATGTGCAAGCGCATCCCTCGGGTTGCTCCCCGGTGGGGGATAAAGGGCAAAGTAGCTTCTGCATTTGGCATTCATCGGAGATGCAAACAGATCGCAGCAAGGCTGGCCCCACCTGCAGAAAATCTTGTCCGCCATCTGTTGTTTGAGGGACCACTCATGAGGCAACAGGATGGCCCTGCTCAGTTTGTCCGCTATCACGTTGGATGACCCTGGGATGTTTGTTGCTATCAGAAAGCACCTGGTGGGTACAGCCCACTGCCAAATTCTTAGGGCCTCTCGGCATAAGGGATACGATCTGGTTCCCCCTTGCTTGTTGATGTACCAGACTACTTACATGTTCTCCGTCTGAATTGCATAAGGTTATGCCCAACTGGGAACACAGGTTGATAGTGTAGTCTCTTGCCTGAATTAGTTGATGCCTGGAGGTGGCGATGAGGATCCAGTCTTCCAGATATGGAAACACCCGGAATCCTAAGCATCTCAGGTGAGCCATGACCACTGCTATACATTTGGTGAACACTCTGGGGGCTGTGGTGAGACCAAAGGACAGGGCTCGGAATTGGTAATGACTGGCCCCCAGCCAGAAACGCAAGTGATCACTGGATGATCTGGCCATTTTGATGTGGTAGTAAGCATCCTTGAAATCTATAGAGCACATCCAATCACCCGTTTCTAGAAACGGAAGTATCGATTGAAGAGTGACCATCCGGAACTTTTCCTTCTTGATGAAGGTGTTGAGTTTGCTGAGGTCTAATATGGGCCTCCAGTCCCCTGTTTTCTTTGGAACTAAAAAGAACCGGGACTGGCTGGATGACTCTTTTGTCTAGCAGGTTTTGAATCTCTATGGCTGCTAGTTTTCGCAGACTGGGTGGAATGTCTGGAATACTTGTACACATGGGAGGGAATTTTGTAAAGGGAATGTAGTAACCTCTGGAAATGATGCTTTTTACCCAAGAATCCGTTGTAATGTTTAGCCAGGCATTTGGGTATAAAGCCAAGCGACCCCCAACCGCCTCCAGAGCAGGACAGCCGGGCTCCCTTTCAGGAACGCTGATGGGGCTTACAAGAGAACTGCTCCCTGTCACCCTGATTTTGCGGACCCCCTCCACCATTTGGGTGGCGTCTTCCATTTTTACCCCCTCCTCTGCCCCTAGACGGGGTATCAAAAGGTGTGTTCTGGAAAGCTCCTTGGGGCTTTCGAAACCACATTTTTCCACTTCGTTGCCCTTTGGGGTACGGTCTAGTTGGAGTGGAAAAATGGACTCCTACAGCAGACAGAGTCTTTCCTTCTTGTTCACACCTAGTAAGCGTCTCCTTAACTTTAGGCCCGAACAAGGCGGAACCATCGAATGGGGTATTGACGAAGGAAGACTTGAAGGCTTCCGCAAAGGAGGAAAGGCACATCCAGGACTGTCTCCTAAGAGCTATCGCTGAACCTGCCGCCCTACTCGATCCATCGGCGGCATAAGAAATGAACCGCATGGATGAGTTGACTATAGAATTGAGGGTGTTGAGTTGTGCAGTCACTTTCTCAGAAACTGCATCAGCTGTGTTACCCTGTACAGTATCTCCCAGCTCTTTAAGGAGATCTCGTTGAAGGCGGGTAAAGTGGGTTAGGTAGTTGAGCGATCTCATGGAAAATGCCGCAAAACTAAATATGCATTTCCCATATCTGTCCATCATCCTAGACTCCCTATTAGGAGGATGGACAGAAGAAGAGGTTTCCGACATCTCTTTCTTGGTGGCTGCCGCCACCACCATGGCATCAACCGGGACTCCCTTGATAAGAAAGGCCTTGTCAGCAGGGGAAGTAATGAACTTGTTGGGCCTCCGAGGGACCAGTTCCACTGAATCATGGGGACTCACGTCCTTCGAGCAACCAAATCCATTAGTTCGAAGGGAGGAGTAACCCAGGAGGGGGATGGTTGAGACCCAAAGGCCTTCAGGAGTACCGACTCATCCTCAGTAGGGGCAAGGGACTGCCAATCACCCCTCTCTGCCTTAAGATCTCAAATATGTCTGCAAATGAGACATCCTCTGAGGGGGATTATGGGGACCCTTCTGATTCCTCTAAGTCGGCGTCCGATGCCAGGGATTCCTGTGGGGAATCCAAGTGCCTCCTCTTGCACAGTCTCTTCCTAGGTACTTCATCAGTGGGAGCGTCCAGTGAAGTCTCCGTAGAGGAGGGGCTGCCTAATGGGGATACCTGAGGCTCTGGGTTTCGACGCTTGGTAGGGACCTGTGGGGAAAAGACAGAACGTGGCCCTTTAAGGGGAGGGGAAGAAAGATCCGAAGAGGTAGTGGTCTTAGAAGACATGACCTTCCTCATGGCACTGAAGGCACCAGAATCCCGGTTTGAGAAGTCTGTCAGCTCTGAAGAGGCCGGCAGCCCTCCCCGATCCTATCCAGAGGACGAAGCCGAACCCACCTGCGCCAAAGCCCCGAGGGGAAGGGTCGGAACTGAAGTCTCAGTTTGACTCTCCATCCCGGAGCCAGTGAGGGAGTGTCGGCTCTGAGACTCCCTGGTTGGAACCGAGGAAATCAAGGTCGATGGAGCCGAGGGAGCTGGATCGAACCTCGGCTCTGAGGACGCTACCGACATCGGTTCTCTCTGCCCCGGCTCCGAGAGTTCGACTGGCTTCGGAGGAGGAGGAGGAGTAGAGAGTAGGACTGGGATTTCAGGCTTTGAAGCAGAGTGGCTCAAAGCGGAAAGCATTTTGGCCAGGGCCAGGTTCTCTAGCAATCTCTTAACCACGCGGTCCAGGTCCACATCAGATAACCTCGAAGAATGGGTCGAAGGATGGGTCGAGGGGGCTGAAGACGGCACCGATTGAAGAATTGGAGACTAAGGAGTCTCCAACACCGGATCCACAACTTGACTCCGAGATAAAGGTTCGGTACACGGCTCCAAAGGCTGTGGAGCCGATGATCAAACCATACTAGAGGAGCTTGGAGCAGAGGACTTGGGCTCCGAGGACCCCTTGGACGACTTCGACCCCTTTGAAGCCTTGGAAGAAAAGTCGGTCTTGTCCAGTGCAGCCTGAAAATCAGGCTTCAGGAGTCCTCTATCCACCAGCTTCCTGCGGCTTTCCAGAAGAACCCTGGCGCTAAAGGAGTGGCAGATACAGCACACTTCCTGCAAATGAACAGATCCTAAACAGTACACACGGGTGGAGTCGTTGTCCATCACAGACATTTTTTGGCCACACTTGCACCTTTTGAAGCCAGACTTTTGCTTCTCTGACATTTTAGAAAAAGAGAGAGAGAAATATATACGTATATGTATATATATATATATATATATATATATATATACATACTTATATATATATATACATACGTATATATATATATATATATATACATACGTATATATATATATATATATATATATATATATATATATATATATATATATATATATATATATATATATATATATATATATATATATATATATATATATATATATATATATATATATATATACACACACACGTTCAGATCCCTGAACTCAAAACTATGAGTGTATTAAACACAAAAAAGTTATTCAACTATTTTTTTTAATATTAACTCTCTACAGAACTAGCTAATATCTAAATGTTCTAACTAATTTTAAACTACCACTAACAAAATTAGCACACACAAAGGAGCTAACAGAGCCCTGTCACACCCAAAAAACTAAGAAAGGCCTAGAAAAAAACAGCCGTTAAGAAAAACACTCCAAATATATACCAGTCTACACACTAACTCTAACTAAACTCTATTTTTTTAAAGAAAACAATACTAGCTAACACTACAAGAGAAAAATATTTTTTAAAATATTTGTAAATATAGAAAAAATAACACTGGCCCGAGCTTCCTCCGACGAGTCTGTAGATCTGTTGCAGCGGCAAACTAGATCTGGGGTTTACAGTAGAGCATCATGGGATATATACTGCGTCTCAAGCTTCTCTGAGAGTTTGAGCTTGAAAAGCGGCCGACTCGGAGCCGAGGGATCGGCTCCGAACCCACGTGTAAGAACAAAACGGCGAGATAGAACAACTTCACACTGAAGATTTTGTAAAAGGATCTCTGGAGAGGATGCCTGAAAGAGGAGGTTGTCCACGTAAGGAAATACTTGGATCCCCTGAATCTTGCAAAAAAGCAATCACAGGAGCTATGCATTTGGTGAATATCCTTGGGGTAGTAGAGAGGCCAGAGGCCAAAGGCCAAAGCAGAGAACTGAAAATGCCAAGAAGCAACAGAGAAACATAACTTCCTGAAAAGGGATGAATAGGGATATGGAAGTAAGCATCCTTGAGATCCAGAGGAACCAGAAAAACCTGAGGAAGCAGCAAGGGGAACAAACTCTGAAGGGATAACATTTGAAAGGTAGGAACCTTCAGAAAAGTATTCAGGTGAGAAAGATCCATAACAGGTCTCTGAGTGCCCTCTTTTCTGGGTACCAAAAACATTCTGGAATAAAACCCTTCCCCTTTCAGCAGCCAGAACCTCCTGACTAGGCTCCCAGAGTCAAAAGATCCTGAAGCACCTATGGAAAAAAGCTCAACTGTTCTTGAGGTAGCTCAGGAATGCCTGTAAAGGGTAGAAGAGATTTCCAAACAATAAAATACCCATGGTGAATGATGGAAAGAACCCAAGAATCTTGGGTTATGCTTACCCAGACAGGAAGAGAAAGACTAAGAGGAATGTGGCCGGAAGAATCGGGTAGGCTGACAGCACCAGGTTTATCAGGAAAGGAAGGCTTCTGAGCATGAGGGGTCTGAGTAGACATAACAGGGGGAACCCCACTACCACCATTCTTACCTTTAGAAGTAGGACACGACTGCCTTTTAACAAAAGTTGTTTAGTAGGGTAGTTTCTCTGGAACTTAGGCACTGATGAAACAAAAATGTTTCAGATTCTGTAATTCCTTACCCTTCTCCTGCAGGGACTTGAACAAATCAGCTGCAGCAGCACCAAACAAAACATATGTTGCCAGGAGGAACATCCATTAACTTAGCCTTGATATCTTCAGGCAGAGGTTGAAGCCATAGCCTGGAATATCTCCTCAAAACACAGCCAGAAGCAGCAGCCCGACAGGAAGCATCTGCTGCATCATAGTTACATTTAATGGAATGGTGAGCTACCTGGGAAAAAGCTCCCAGAGACAAGGCAGAAGTGTTACCCTCAGAATCAGGAAGGTCAGAAATAACCTAGCAAGCCTGAGAAAGGACAGCCAAAACATATCTGGTCATATGAGTCTGATAATTAACAACCCGACGGGCTAGAGTGGCTGAAGTATAAATCTTTTTAGTCAGCCTTTACATGTTCATGCTGTCCTTGTCAGAATGTATAAGCTTAGCTGAGGGCAGTAATTTAGGCGGCTTGTTGGATGCTACAGAGACCACTGAAGGGTCAGAAAAGGGACACTTGTAATGGAATTGGCAGTCATCAGGCACTTTATAAAACCAGTCTGGTTCCTTTGGGGCAGGGGGCTGAGAAGCAGGAGAGAAAGCATACAGTAAAGCAGCCAAAACAGGAGGAACAGTC
Organism: Protopterus annectens; assembly: GCF_019279795.1. Classification (NCBI taxonomy): domain Eukaryota; kingdom Metazoa; phylum Chordata; order Ceratodontiformes; family Protopteridae; genus Protopterus; species Protopterus annectens. Next base: position 519,192,262 of record NC_056733.1, read on the forward strand.
CATCTGAAGTAGCATATAAGAACCCCATCCATCTTGGCAATGGTATACCCAAAAGAAATCTCCTCAAAAGGGGATTCAGGACTAGTAGACTCTTGTTCCTCAGAACCATACTCCAAAGTGGAAGGAATCTGGGTAGAATACACCAAGAATTCCTCACCTGAATCCTCATCTTCTTCAGAGGAATCCTGATCTCTAGACCTCTCGAGAGGGGAAGATGACCAAGGAGGAGCCAGGACAGGGACCCACTGAGGAGGCCTCAAGGCCATAAAAGCATTGAATAAGCCCTGTGTAAAATTCTGCTATTCATTTTAAGGGTCCACTGGAGCAAAAGAAACATGTTTTGTCTTCGGCCTACACTAAATAATTGTAGTTGAGACTTCCTCCATCTGAGGAACACCCCCCCCCCCCCAAGGCCCTTCAATGATAATGACAATGATAATCAGCCGTGGTTCCCCTGAATGGAGGAAATACATGCCTGCAAGGCCTCAGAGGACACGAGAGCAGCCAGATCCATGCTGGCCACCAAAACGGTCACAGCAGAAGAATCCTGCCCAAGAACTGGGCGAACCTCCAGGCTTTCATCAGCCTCAGAGATGTCCAATGTAGGAGGCACAGCCAAAGAATCAGACATGACTTTCTTGGTCTTCTTCAAAGATGGCTGACCCTCAGGCCGGGAAGTACTCTCCATAGCATCTTATGCTAAAAAGTTTTAAACGCTGATTTTCGAGATAAATAGCAAGGGATGAAGGACGACTATGTAAGGTCTTTGGAACAAAAGCCTAACAAATAGTACAAGACATGACTGTGAGAAGCACCTAAACAAAACAAGCACTGCTGGTCTTCCACACTGGCATTTACCCTTTCTGGATGACATGAAACTCACAACAATGCAAAAATAAAAAGCAAAAAGAAGACAGGCAAAACCCCCCCAACAGGGCACTTATCTGAATGGTTAGGTACACCAGCAATGACTCGGGCGATCAACTGACCATCAGAGATGGTGTTTTGGACTGCCGGCAAAGAAGTTCTGAGGATGGTACATCCACAGGTCACCTTTATGCCCTACGCAACGTGAGGAGCATGTATGTGACATATAGCGTACCTTAAGGCATCCTAAAGGCTTTGGTATACTGGCCGGATGTCGGGCTGCTCTAAGCAAGGGATCCCTACTATTATAAATACTGCAGCAGTGATATTTAAGGACATCAACTGATCCAAAGATCTGAAATATTTAGTTCTGTCAAGATAATACCCGATTTGCCTGTAGACATCCATGGTATGGAGTATCTTTTTTAGTTTCAGGAAAGAAAATAGGGAGCTGGACAGTTTGGCTTAAAGTAAACCTGGATACCACTTTAAGCATAAAAGAGGATTAGTTCCATACCCATAAAACAGAGCTTCCAGTTTTTCAGCTTTTGTATTATCTTTTGTTTAGTCTCTTCCCACATATCCTTAGCTGCCATAACAGAATCCTTTTTAAGTCATACTCCTAAGTACTTCATTTTATCATGTCCCATAAATATTGGTATTGCTGAACCAATTCATGTGTGGGTACACAGTTTACAGCTATTGCCTTTGTTTTATCTTCATTAATTTAGTATCCCAAAAAAGACTCAAAACTGTCTCAGAATGTTCCACAACAGTGAAACATTCTCTTCTGAGGGAAAGCATCTCCTTGATATTTAAAGGCTTGCAGCTGTCCTTGGTGTCCCACATCTCCTGCACTTTAATCCCTCTTGAAATTGCTCCCCAAGGAAAGTCCAAAGTGCCTGTGGTGACTGACTACTTCGGAGCAGGGAGGGAGAAAGGAAGACATGGATTTAAGGATATGTGTTGATTACACCAAAAGATTTTGCTTCTGATAGACCACAGTACTAGGATCTGAAAAGATCAAGGGTGTTGATGGTGAGACCAAAGAGGTTTCAGATACCACTGTATCTTTTTCATGTGAAGTCTTGTCTGGGGTATCATGAGAATCACAGATGTCATGAGACCCAAAATCCAGAGGTATTCCCTCACAGAGGTGTCTACTGACATCCCAAAAACACTATCTTGTGTGAGGGAGTCAAGAACCAGTTTGTGCAAGAGATCTCTCACCCGAGAGAAAGTGTCCTGACATTTTGAAAAAGACCGTGCAAAAATAAGCAAATCATCTAAATATGGAAAAAATGTGGATACCATGTAGCCTGCAGTGTGCTATAACGGGAGCTACACACTTTGTGAACACTTGGAGCATTGAATAGTCCCCAAAGGGTAAGGCAGAGAATTGAGAATGTGATCCAGAAACACAAAATCTTAATGTCTAAATGTCTGAAATCTGGATGAATAGGGATGTGATGATACTTTTAAGGGTAGTGTTACCAGGAAACTTGAAAAAAGAAGAGGCGGTAACAGGTTGTAGAGTTGCATCATTTTGAATTTGGGCACTATCACATACAAATTTAGAAAAAAATGACCCAAACTAGTATTCAGGAATTTTCTTTCTTTGTCACAAGGAACATCCTCAAATAAACCCCCTACCTCATCTGGGAAGGAGGAACTGGTTTCATCACTCATTGCAACAGCATGTCAAAGAGCAGGTGGAAACAAAACAGTCTGATCTGCAGAATAAGGAATACCTCCCTGGAAAGGAGGAATTTCCTCCTACTGTCATCTGTAACCCTTATGACTTTCCGAACCCATTTGTCTGAAACTACCTGCTGCCAAAGAAAAAAAATGAAGATTTAAACTTTCTGGAAGAGAAAAGAAGCCAGGGCGGGAGGGGGTCATAAGGACTTGAACAGTCATTCAGACTTGGACTCTCCTTGGTTTTGGTGGACTTCTTTTTGGAACCTTCTTGCCTTAAATGTTAGTTTTTTCAGGCATTCTACTTAGACTGCTTATTCTGTTTTTTACTAAAACTGAATGAGAAGAACGAATATCTCTTGGACAATTTGGAAAAGGAGGACTAAAAAGAGAGATTCCCTGGATCAGCTTGCTCCTTTCATCATACTTTTTGATCAGCTCTGCAGCAGAGGGGCCAAACACAGTCTCTATCCAAGGGAGAAATTAAAACCTCAGTTTTTACATCATCTGGGAGGTTCTGTGAATGCAGCCAAGGAAACCTCCTTAAAACAGTACCACGTACCAGTGGCCATAACCCTGGAAGAAGTATCAATAGAGTCATACGCACACTGTAAACAATGAGTAGTGACTTGTGCAATAGAAGAAGATGTATTACTTAAAGCAGATTTCTCTTCACAAGAAGAAACTGCAGATAACATTCCTCATACTTTCACAATTGGCGTAACAAACTTTTACATATAAGCCTGACAATTTAAATTTCTAAAAATGAAAGTTTCAAAAGTATACACTTTTTCCCTATTCCCATCAATAATTTTCCCATCCTTATTACAAAGAAAAGAATTGGAATTACAGCAGCGGAGTCCACTAAGGTTATTGGTGCAGGGTCGGGTTTGGGAATAGTGTATAAAATTTAAAAGACTGAGGAAATTTACACATCCTACCTGACCCTTTTAGGGACATCTGTCTGACTATCAGGAAAATTGCAGGCAATAAGATGCACATCTGCTAAAGCACGCATTTCTGGAGGAATGGGTGTAGGTTTTGGAAAAAAAAATCCTTCTGTAACAACTTGCAGTATTTTCTGAGGGACTGAGAAACCTTAGTGTTCTCCCACTGAAAATATAAGGACATTCTAGGAAAGCCTGAGATAGAGAGAGCAAGAGAGAACCCCTACAGGGAGAATCAGAAACTGAGCTCTCTCCTCCAACTCTGAATCAGAAATCTGAGGACAAAATCCTGAATCTATCCCTGCAACTTTCTGTTCAAATTCAGACTCTTCAAACTCTTCATGAAAATTTTAAAAGAATGTTTGTCAGACAGTCCATTAAAACACAACACTTCTAGCTTTCAAATAACTTTCTTGAAGAGGAAAGTAAGAAAAAACAATAAATTAAAAAAGGAAGTTTCTCCCCCAAATGGAACTTATCTGTCCAGCAAAGGAAAAATGATGTTGACTGCTAATTCACAAATACCACAGAGGAGCGTATTCTTCTGCAGCAGTAAAGCTCTGAAGGGCATCACTCCCAAACTTGTCTTTTAGTCAGCTCAGCTAGAGCTGCTTAACAGTTTGGATGTATGGAAAGTGGCTTGAAGCTTTGGAAACTGGCCAGTTGTTATATCCTTGGCAGGAAATAACCTATATAGCCAAGGCTACTGCAGCAGTGATCAATAAGAACATCATACTCAGTGCTCTTTGTGTTATGTTCCACTGGCAGACTTGCATCATTTCTCTGCAGAAGGGAAACAAAAGTGTGTCCCCTCCATTTGTGTAAATAGTAAATGATGGATGGACTGCAGAACATAAATCAGACAAGGGTCAATGTTCCATTTTTGCCTTATCTTTTCAAAAAAAATAAAAACAAAAAAAGTCCTCATTTCCTGCCTTTCTAAGTTAGTATAGTCCAGTTTTCAGGCTAGTGCTGAATTCAGGGCTGTGATACTAGTTTCTGAGTTGCCCATACCTTACTTGGAAAGAAGGAAGTTTCTCTGTTCACCTGTGAGAGAGGGGAGCTTTGAGCAGCCTATCTGTCCCTGGAGGAATGGTTCCAGCTCAGAAGTTAGCAGTTTATTGGCCATTTTGGACTAATTTCTCTCTCTTTCATTTCCCTACTAAAAAAAAAAATGCGTTTGCATGGTTTTGCGCACCAGGCAGTGCCGGTTAGCTGCGGTTAAATTATTCCCGGCTCCACTAAGTCTCCTCTTCAGTTTTTCCCTTGATCAACCTAAGCACTCAAAAAACATCTTACAGCTCAGCACTTGCTCAGACCTAACAGCAAGCACTAATATACCCTGACACGGATTGCCCAGCAGAGCAAGGCTCTTTATTCAACCCTCACCAACCAAGCAACTAAGCAGCTCACCCTAGTATTCAGGCATGACCAAAGGGCAACTTCAGGTGCACTCTTCAGTCCAGCTGGTGAATCTGGGTATCCTGAGGCAATGCTACAACTGCCTCATGTACACAGACAACCCTCTCCTCCTACCACAAAACACTAACATATGCGAGAGATGCAATTATACAGCAAAACTGGAAGCTAAGCTGTCTTGACCTAAGACTGGAACAGACAGTCAAAGAGGAGAAGATTAACACTTGCACCACAACTCCAGCCACACACAGACCTACTAAAACAGCACTGGCAAAAAATACACAAAATCATACTCGGAGGCTCTCAATAAAAACATGCAAAACCATCAGAGACGTCCAAAGCAGACACCCAAACAACCTGCACTTCCAGTCACAAACCAGACAACAAATAAAACACAAAATCAATGTGCCGCACAATCACAGCCCTTAAGGCGAAATAACATACCTAACACACTAGTAATAGGTGACTCTGTAGTCAGGCACACTGACGTCCCACTCACTAGGCTGGACAAGCAGAAGGTTACTGTTAGCTGCCTGTCGAAAGCCAGAATCCGCCACATAACACAAGCACTCGGGTCACTCCAGAACAAGTACAAATATGACACTGTCATTGTTCATCTTGGTGTGAATGACCCGAGATGTACCTCCCTGGACTACATGAAAAGAGACATGGAAGAGCTCTCTGATCATGTAGCCCAGGATGGTATGACCCTGAGTAGCACCCTGCCCTCACCAAGAATGATACCACAGTTGTTGTTGTGTCTTTTGGCTTATCCCGGTTAGGGGTCGCCACAGCGGAACTCCGGTCCGCTAATGTTTGGTAGTGGATTTTTACGTGCCGAGTTACCAGCTCTGACGCACAACCTTCAACGAAGGCACGCCCATTCACGCATCCCTCCACACTGAGAATCGAACGGGACAACGTCTTACTGTGAGGCGACAACGCTACCGCAGCACCACTACCGCAGGTAAGAATGATACCACAGTACAAAGAAAAAATTATCAATTTCAACAATTGGCCAAGCTTCTGGTGTCATTCAAAGGGGACCCGGTGTCTGTCAGCTTGGGACGACATGCTCGACGAGCCGCATTGCTTTGCAAGAGACGGCTTGCACCTGTCACCCCCTAGGCTTTCGAATACTGGCCAAAGCTCTTGCTGCCCCCATAGTGCCTTTTTTAGGCAAGGCTCAAACATCAAACCCACCTCCGTTATGCTACTCAACGCCAGGAGTTTAAATCTCAACACGCACGCGCTCAAAGCACTCCACAGTATGGAGAATGTCGACATCTGTGCAGTAACTGAAACCTGGTTCAAGGCTCCAGAGAGCACCCCAGCACTACCGGGCTACAACTCATACCACACATTTCGGCCACAGAACACAGACCGAAACACAAAAGGAGGGGGTGTATCCATGTTCATCAAGGATACCTACACCTCCAGGTTAGTGGCGCAGCATGATACCTCTGAGATCATCCATGTGCAACTAACATCGGGCAAATCTGCAATGCAAATTGTGGCCTGCTACAGATCACCCTCCATGACCCAGGACCACCACTCCACCTTTCTGGAGACACTGGAAAACATGAAGGTCCTACCAAACACCCTGATAGTGGGCGATTTCAATTACCCTACCATTCACTGGGAAAACTACACGAGTACAAATTCCCAGGCCCAGAGCTTCTTGGAATTCATCAACTCAAACGCCCTGGATCAGCTGGTAAAACTCCCCTACCAGAGGTGAAAACATATTGGACCTGGTCATCACCAACATGGGCGACAGGTGTTCCACATCGAAGGTCAACCCGTTACTGGTTAGATCAGACCATAAACTAAATCACTCTGGATGTCCACACCCCACTACCACCCCCAACTAAGGAAACCACAGTAAAAACCTTTTCTAAAGCAAACTTCACCTTACTTAAGACAGAGGTGGTAAGTTTCCTAGCCCCCATGCTAAAGAATAATGCTGCCCAAGATGCAGAAATCTTTACAAATGCACTCTATGAGCACTTACAAGGATGCATGGATCGTGCCATCCCTAGCAAAACCAAGACTCACTCCTCTAAGAGAAGGAAACCAGTTTGGCGGACCCCTGCAATAAACAGGCTATACAATAGAAGGAGAAAACTAGTTCAGAAAAAAAGCAAATCCCAAGAAGGAAAGACATCCCTGATCCGTATCAGTAAGAAACTGATGTCCCTCATGACATCATCCAAGGCTAACTTCGAAAGAAAAAATAGCCAAGGATTCAAAAGATAACCACAAAGCCTTCCTTTAGCTATGTTAAGAATCTAAGTGGCAACTCGCAGATATGCACTGAACTAGTGCAAAATAGCACAAAATATACTGAACCTACTGATATTGCCAACACCCTGGCAGACAGATTCAGTGCAAACTTCACCCCCCTCTCACCTCCAAAAGGGCACACAACAATACCGGAAAAGTGTAGTGTCCCAAAAATCACAGACGCACAGGTGAAAACAGCTCGTTCAAAAGCCAAAAACACAGCGTCAATGGGACCAGATGGTGTCCCAGGCTGTCTTTCACGAACGAACTAACCCCCCCCACCTAAACACGCTGTTCAACCTCTGCCTCTCTACAGGCTACGGTGCCCATAGAATGGCGCACAGCAACGGTTATTCCTCTCCACAAAGGAGGGGCCACAACTAACCCTGGTAACTATCGCCCCATAAGTCTGACTAGTCTGGTCTGCAAGGCTATGGAGTGCATCATCATGGAACTCATTAACAAAGACACTGGGAACCTCCAAACACTTGACCCCGACCCAGTTCGGCTTTGTTAAGGGCAGATCATGCCTACTAAACCTGGTTGACTTCTTCGAGACAGTCACCAAGGCCATAGACGAGGGAAAGTTGGTTCACACAGCCTACCTTGACCTCGCCAAGGCTTTCTATACCATTCCCCACTCGGGTATTACAGAAAAACTCACTAACCTGAACATAAACCCCTACATCATGAGATGGGCTGCCAACTGGCTTACAGACAGAACTCACACGGTAAGAATAGCAGGCTCCAGGTCAGACTCTAAACCAGTCACAAGTGGTGTCCTGCAAGGCTCGGTCCTGGGACCCCTACTGTTTGGCATATACTTCTCAGAAGTACAGGCAAACACAGGAGAACTATGGATAACCAAGTTTGCCCATGACTGCAAACTGGGAGCCATAATTGACTCTACGGCTGACACGGACATCCTCCAAAAGGGCCTTACTGAGACGGACACCTAGTCATAGCCTCAAGCTAAATGACAAAAAAATGCAGTGTCATCCCATTTGGGAAAAACAGAACACCCACGAATTACCACATAGGTGGCAGCCCCCTTTAATACAGAAGAGGTAATAAGAGATCCAGGGACCCAGGTAGATAGTAATCTCTCCTTTGACAATCATATTGCCAAAGTAGTTAGGAAATCCTTCTATGTTGCCCATCTAATTACTAAAGCATTCGCATCTAGAAATAAAGAGGTTATAGTGCCCCTCTACTCATCACTCATTAGACCAATCATAGAGTGCAATGCCCCATTTGGGTTGTACCTCACAAGACACTTCCAACAGCTGGAAAGACCACAAAAGTACCTCACCAAGAGGATTACTGATCTCAAACATATGTCCTATGCAGCTAGACTGAAAAAAATCCAGTTGTACTCAGTGGCATATCGCTTACTCAGAGGTGATCTCTGCCTGACTTACAAAGCCATGTCCAACTCAGAATTGATGGACATGCTCCACCTAAAGAAATCCAAGTCAGTGCGAGCCATGCGCTCTAGTGAGCTAAACCTCAGCACAACAATAAATAGAACATGCTGGAGGGATAGATTCCTGTCACAAAGACTCCCCATGTTTTGGAACAAAATTCCAAATTACATCAGGAAGAGCCCCTCACTAACTCTTCAAGAGAAACCTTGACAAGTGGATGGGTAACAGTAAATACACCCCTGGGATCACTTCATTGGCTCTGTTTGACAGAGGATCAGTTAATTAATCAATGGGGCGGTGAAAGCTGACACACTCTGACTAGGCTTATAAATGCCCTCAGGCAGATAGCCTAGTACCTACCTATGAATCTGCCTTCTAAGGCTGTCATGGCTTTTGGGAGGAAATGGAGCAGCTCAAACAATCTATGAACATGTTCAGTTCTGGAACATGAATGGCTAAAAGCATACTGAACACCCTTTGCCTGTGGCCTACTTGCAGCCTGCATCACTTCTGAGCAGAAGAGAAACCAGAAAATATACTAGATCTCATTGTCACAAACATGGGGACAAAATGTTCCACACCGGAAGTATATCCCTCATTGGTGAGATCTGATCATAAACTAATCTCACTGGAAATCCACATCCCGCCCCCACCCCAAACAAAAAAGACCATAGTGAAGAACTTCTCTAAAGCAAACTTCACACTACTCAAGACTGGTGTGGTATCCTTCAAGGCCCCTGAGTCAGAGGAAACCACAACCCAAGCTGCGGAAGCCCTTACAAATGCCTTCTATGAACACCTCCAGGACTGCATGGATCAGGCAATCCCAAATAAAACCAAGACTCTTTCCACAAAGGGCAAGGGTCCAATCTGGTGGACCCCAGCCATTAACAAACTTTACAATAAGAGGAGAAAGCTATTACATGATAGAACAAAATCCATAAAAGGGAAGTCACCCCTGATCATTATTAGTAAAAAATACGAGCACTCATAAAATCAACTAAGGCCAATTTTGAGAGAAAAATTGCCATGGATTCAAAGGACAATCATAAGGCCTTTTTCAGCTATGTTAGGAACCTGGGTGGAAACTCACAGATATGCTCAGAATTAGTCCAAAATGATACAAAAATCACTGAACCCACAGACATTGCCAACATACTGGCAGACAGGTTCAGTGCAAACTTCACCCCTCTCCCCTAAAGGAGAGATAACTATCCCAGCCGAGTGTAGCCTCCCGGACATCTCAAATGCGCAGGTGAAAGCTGCTCTCTCTAAAGCTAAAAACACAGCATCAATGGGACCGGATGGTGTCCCCGGCTGTGTGCTACACGAGCTAAATGAGGAATTAAACCCGCACATAAGGCAGCTGTTTAATCTCAGCCTTACCACAGGATACGTGCCCAAGGAGTGGCGTACGGCAACTGTGGTCCCACTCCACAAAGGTGGCGCCTCTACGGACCCTGGTAATTACCGCCCCATAAGCTTAACAAGTCTAGTCTGCAAAGCTATGGAGAGGATCATAATGGAGCTCATAAACAAAGATATAGGGACTTGCAGACATTGGACCCGACCCAGTTTGGCTTTGTCAAGGGAAGATCATGCCTTTTGAACTTGGTCGACTTCTTCAAATAGTCACCAAGGCCATTGATGAGGAAAGGCAGTCCATACAGCCTACCTTGACCTTGCAAAGGCTTTTGACACAATACCCCACTCGGGTATTGTAGAAAAACTTACCAGCTTAAATGTAAACCCATATGTCACAAGATGGGTTGCAAACTGGCTTAAGGACAGAACCCACAGGGTTAGAGTTGCTGGCGCTGTGTCAGACTCCAAGCCGGTCACAAGTGGTGTCCCACAGGGCTCGGTCCTTGGCCCCTATTGTTTGGCATCTACTTCTCAGAAGTACAGGCCAACATGGGAGGACTTTGGCTGACAAAGTTTGCAGATGACTGCAAACTGGGCGCCATAGTGGAAAGTGCATCGGACACAGATATCCTTCAGAAGGGACTCACGGAAACAGATAGCTGGTGCCAGAGCCATGGCCTGAAGTTAAACGCCAAAAATGTATAGTCATACCCTTCGGGAAAAACAAGGTAACCCCAAGCTACCATATAGGTGGCAATCCACTAAGCACAGAAGAGGTTATCAGGGACCTGGGGACCCAGGTTGACAGTGGCCTTTCTTTTGACACTCACATTGCTAAAGTGGTTAGAAAGACCTTCTACATTGCCCACCTGATCATGAAGGGATTCACATCCAGATCTAGTGAGGTCATTGTTCCCCTGTACTCTTCACTTATCAGACCAATGATCGAGTACAATGCCCCATTCGGGATGTATCTCACCCGACATCTGCAGCAATTGGAGAGACCCCAAAAGTTCCTCACCAAAAGGATAAAGGGACTCCAAAATCTGTCATATGCTGCCAGATTGAAGAAACTCCAGCTCTATTCAGTCGCATACCGTCTGCTCAGAGGTGACATATGTGCCTGACATACAAGGCCATGTCCAACCCGGAATTAATGGACATGCTCCACCTCAAAAAATCCAAATCCACCAAAACCACTAGAGCAAGCGACTTAAACCTTAGCACGGATATAAATAGGATGTGCTGGAGGGATAGATTTATCACTCAGAGACTCCCTATGCTGTGGAATAAAATCCCGGTCCATGTGAGGCAGAGCACCTCGCTGACTCTGTTCAAGAGAAATCTAGACCTGTGGATGGGAGATCGTAGGTTTACCCCGGGAATCATCTCTGGGTCACTGCTGGACAGAGGCACAACAAACTAATGGGCACAGTATTTTTTCATATAAGGGGTGGCGTAAGCCACAATAATTTGGGCTAGGCTTATAAATGCCTTAGGGCAGATAGCCTAGTATAAACCTATGAACCTATGAACCTAAACAAAAGCACCCTTCATTTGTTTAGATACTAAATGTCAGCTAGACTGTAGGATCTAATCAGTAAAAGCCTATAGTTTTGACTGCCCTCTAAATCTAACATGGCCCCAAGCACTGCATAAAGCTCCCAGCTGTTTATATGTTAAGCCTTCTCTCTGACTACAGAAATGAGGTGGGTTCCCCAACATGCTACCAAAAACATATGCCATCAAAACCTGCAAAGAGTTTGGATACAGACTATGAAGCAACACAGCTGAACTGGTTAGAAATATTCAACACTCCAGGGCACAGCGAGAGAGTCCTGACAATTCTATAGCTATTAGTACCTCAAAGTCTACTGTAACATCTACAAATGGTTTGTAGAAGTAACTTTGAAGATCTTAACTTGAATCAAGCCCAGAAAGCAAACAGCCTGGGCCTGGACCATCAACTGGGCTCTCACATAGGTGGCCCTGGTAATGACCTCTGTGACCTCCCCAAAGGCACAAATAACAAAATACAAGTGAATAAGAAATTCTGCAAAGATGAAGGCAATCCTGAAGAATCAGAAAGAACTTTTTTCAGTTTAGGGTGGCTTCAACAAGGGGAACAGTCAAACTAAGAACACTTCCAGGCAGTCAGTCAAATTGGCCACAAACAGCAAGCCAGTAGTACAGGTAGGGGAACACACAGAGTTCCTTCACCTGCAAGGTCTTCACCACTATTGGCAAACACCTTTATAAACATTTAGGTGCTGAAAGAGACCACACATCTGCAATCTGTACTCAAAATGCAGCCCTGATCTATACTGGAAGAAAGTAGTCTTTTGTGGGAACCCCAAACACTAGTACAAAACCACATCCACCATGTCTAATTACACCATTCGTGTACCCCTGCAGCAGCATGGGCATAAATCCCTTGGGAATTATGACAAAGAATGTCACAGATGTGCTCACAAAAGCTGCTGAAATCAGGGATGGGAAAGATGTCCACCTTCTCTGGAATGAAAAGGAAGTAAAATGATTCATGGCTCTATTATGGAGGAGGAACAGCCTCTAATGTCCCTTGAGTGAAGAAAATCCAGACCTATCCTATTAAACTCTTCTCAGATATTGCCAACTAAGATCAAGCTAAAATACACATGCTAGCACTCCAAGAAAAGGGAAACATGTCAACCTCCTTCACCCCATGCACAGCCCTATACTACAGTCACAATTACTGCTGGGCAAGTGGGGTGGTCCTCCTGGACAGCTTGAATGACTAGCTGGATGAAGTAAGATCAACTGAACCTTCCCTAGCCTTACTCAGTCTGAAAGAAGACTTCTTAAGCACTGTAAAATCTTGAAAAAGGCCCTGGGAAAGTCAAAGATTCCCTTTCACCATAAAGTGATGGCCTGACCTTCTCTGGATGACATCAAGCAGGTTCTTGAGAAGGTGTGAGGGTTTGGATTAAGACCCTAACATAGAAAAAGTATATCAATAATGCCCTGCTGGAGCTTTTTGTTAACAGAGGACATCCTCAACTACTCCACTATGAACAGGCACGCTTTCCTGAGCTTTCTGCTTTTGCTATAGCATCAGTACATATGCTGATGCACTGTGCCACACAGTAGCCCACTATAGAATTTGCCAACAAAGTCATGACTAGCTCTTTTTTGAACCCATACACAGTGATGGCAGAAGGTTTTCCAGTGCCCTATCCATTAGACAAAACACTGGAAACTAAATAAGTGAGATACAAAAGTGAAATAGCCAAGCCATAATAAAGGACAGGGTGGAGACACACTTGGTCACAATGACCTGAGAACACTTCAAAATGAACTTAAATGATTTATAGAATTATAAATACAATGTCAAAGTACAAAGAGATTCCTCAAAATGGGAGACATGCACATGTTAAACCCATCTTTAAGAGAAAGGATAATAGGACAAACCCAGAGTCATACAGAACCATAACTCTACTATCTTGTGGAAAAATCATGGAGGAGGTTATTTTACATAAATTAATGTCAACATTGGAGAGGCAGGGAATTATGTCAGAAGCCGCGGTGTTGCAGCGGTAGCTTTGTCTCCTCACAGCAAGAGGCGAAAGACACGCGCGGGCGTGCCTTCGTTGAAGGTTGGGCGTCGAGCTGGCACCTCGGCACTGTAAAAATCTACTTCCAATCATTAGTGGACCGGCGTTCACTGTGGCGACCCCTAAAGTACAGTTTTGTACCTACCATAAATGTAGATGTTCGAGGATCCACATTGCTGCAGTCCTAACTATTGGGTAGTCCGCTGTCCAGTCGGCCCGAATACCAAAGTATATGGCTGACGTCGGTCACGGCGCATTAGACTGACGTCAGTACGTCAGGGTACTAATGCGCATGACCGACGTCATATCCTCAGTCTTTTCTTGCCCCAGATGTCAGAAGACCCTAAACAGACAAGGCCAAAACCACAAACACCAAACATACCTGCACCAAAAATATATACAATATATACAAAGGTACCAGAATATAATCTCACCTACAGAACCACCCCTAAACACAGAGGGGCAGGAGGGAGGGTAAATTGGACTGCAGCAATGTGGATCCTCGAACATCTACATTTATGGTAGGTACAAAACTGTACTATGTTCTTCATTCCACATTGCTGCAGTCCTAACTATTGGGTAGAATCCCAAAGCAGAGGTAAGGGAGGCTGGCAAATCATAAGGAAGCAGGAGCTGATAACATGCCTTGCAAAATAGCTGTGGCAAAACCAGCCCTAGACTTAGAGTAGAGAGGAAGGTGGTAATGCTTAGAGAAAGTATGCACTGAACTCCAAGTAGCTGCCTCCAAAATATCCTTAGTTGCCACCCCCTTAGAAATGCTGTAGAAGTGGCAGTAGCCCTAGTGGAATGAGGCCTAATCCCAGCTGGAATCTCCTTGCCATGATGGGAATAACAAAATGCAATGCAAAACCCAATCCACCTAGAAATAGTTTGTTTTGACACAGGCTTGCCCTGCGAACTCAAAGCAAAAGAAACAAACAACTGCTGAGACTGCCTAAAATCCTTAGTCCTGCTTAAATAATAACGCAATTGCCTGTGTACATCTAAAGTGTGCAAAATCTTTTCCCCTTTATTTTGGGGATCTGCATAAAAAGTAGGCAAATGAATAGTTTGGTTTAAAGCCACACTAGAAACCACCTTAGGCATAAAGGAAGGATTAGTGCGTAATGATACCCTATCCTTATGAAAAATCAAAAGGCTCAACCGCCATAAGGGCCTGCAACTCAGAAACCCTTCTAGCAGAAGTAATGGCCAACAAAAAAGCAGTCTTCCATGACAAGTATTTCAGTTCAGCAGTAGCCGCAGGCTCAAAAGGTTGTAGAGTAAGTTTCTCCAACACAAAATTGAGGTCCCAAGCAGGAGTAGGAGCTCTACGTGGGGGTCTTATATTCTTTGCCCCTCTAAGAAATTGCTTGAACAAAGGATGTGAAAACAATGGTGGGTCACAATCATAGTGAGCTGAAATTGCTGCAGCATGAATCTTAATAGAAGAGAAAGACAAACCTTTGTCCAATAACTCAGTAAGATATTGAAGAGCCACACACAAATTAGGCTCAGAAATCTCCAAATTCTTTTCTGCAGTCCAAAACAAAAATCTTTTCCATTTTTCTGCGTACACTTTCCTTGTACTAGGTCTTCTGGCTTCCATAATCACATTTAAAACTTGTTGAGGAAGCTGAGACCTGCTGTCCTTCAAAACAGAATATGCCAGGCTGTTAGATGAAGAGAGTGAAGCTTGACATTGAGCAGACGACCGTCCCTCTGAGACAACAGGTGTGGAATCAAGGGTAAAGGCCATGGAGGCTTCCTTACCAGACTCCTCAGTAATGGGTACCAGTGCTGCCGAGGCCAATCTGGAGCTAATAAAATCATCCTTGGCTTGTCTTGTCTGACCTTTAGAAGCACCTTTGGGAGAAGAGGCAGAGGTGGAAAAGCATACACATGTAGATTTTTCCAACTGAAAGAAAGAGCATCCACTTTCCAAGCTGTGTGATGAAATCCCTTCGTGCAAAACTTTGGCAGCTGGTGGTTTAGGGGAGAAGCGAACAGATCTATGTCTGGAGTTCCCCATGACACTGTCAATGTTTGAAATACATGAAGATCCAGTTTCCACTCGTGGGGATCCATGATTTGTCTGCTTAACACATCTGCTAAGGAGTTCTGTGCTCGGCAGAAACCTTGCCTGAAGAGTTAGTTGCAAACTGAGCGCAGTCTCCCATAAAATCATTGCTTGTCTGCACAATGGGTAAGAATGTGTTCCCCCTTGTTTGTTGATATACCACATGACAGTTGTGTTGTCTGTTAGAATCAACACCTGCCCTGGAAGAAGTAACTCCTTGAAAGCCATTAATGCAAACTGGACTGCTAACATCTCTTTCATGTTGATATGTAGATGCTGTAGTCTGGCAGGCCACTTGTCTTGTATCCACTTTCCATTTAGATGAGCTCCCCAAGCAATGTCTGAGGCATCTGTCGTTAGAGTCTGACTCGCCTCTGGCCGGGTCACAGAGAGTCCCTTGTTCAGGTGACATTCCTGAGCCCACCACAAAAATTCCTTTTGAATGCAAGGTATTATTTGAATGACAGTGTCCAAATCCTGGCAGTGCTGTGTCCATACATTTTGAGATACCATTGCAGCTTCCTCATATGCAGTTTGGCATTGGGAAGCACCAGAATACAAGATGCCATGAACCCTAAGGCTTGAAGGACTGTCCTTGCAGTCAGCCCGGACTGAAGAGATAGTTGATGGAAGTAACTGGAAAGATTCTTTTGTTTGTCCGGGGTTAAAAAGGCCATCTGGGCTGCTGTATTCAGTCTCACACCCAGAAAGCACATGTCTTGAGAGGGTACTAGACTGGACTTTATTTCGTTCACAGAATACCCTAGGCATCTTAGCACTGCTATGACATAATCCAAATGCTGTAGAAGGTCTTCCTTTTCTTGAGCCAGAATCAGGCAGTCGTCCAAGTAAGGATAGATTTGAATTCCTTTTAGCCTGAAGTAAGCTATCACTGGAGCCAGAACCTTTGTGAATACTCTGGGCGCAGTAGATAAGCCAAAGGGCAATGCAGAGAACTGATAATGAAAATTTCCAGCTCGAAAACGCAGATACTTCCTGCAACTTAGTCTTATTGGCACATGAAGGTAAGCTTCCTTGAGATCTAAAGTTACCATTCAGTGATCTTTGCCCAGCAGAGGTAAAAGTTGTTGTAACGTCAACATTTTGAACTTGGGAATGTCCAGATAAGTGTTGAGGATAGATAAATCCAAAATTGGTCTCCACGTGTTCCCCTTTTTTGGTACTAAGAACAGGCGAGAATAAAATCCTAGGCCCCTTTCTGGCACAGGAACTGACTGAATAGCCCCTATTTGGAGCAACAGAGAAATTTGCTTGTGAGCCTCTGTTCTTTGTAGAGGAGGAATGTCTGGCATGCCTTTGAAAGGAGGCAAGGTATGGAAATAAAACCTGTAACCGTGGTGAATGATATCCAGAACCCATCTGTCTTGGGTAATTAAATCCCAATTTTCTTTGAAAAGAGACAGCCTTCCTCCCAAAGGAGCTGCCAGGCGAGAATGTACTGGCAGCTGAAAAGGCAGGTCATTGGGTCTGCTTACGAAAGGACTGACCCCTGCCCTCACCAGAAGTCTGAGCAGGTGAACTCCCTGTCCTAGGCCTAAAAGAACCTTGAGCTCTGCTTCTACCACGTCTAGACCTACCCCTAGACTGGGAATCATAAGCAGGATAAGTCCACCCCTTAGTAGGCCAATTTCTACTAAACTTCGGAGGCTGCACCTGCAAAAAATCCTTAACAGTTTGCATAGACTTAGCCTTGTCCTCCATTTTCTTTAAAACTGCTTCCACAGGCGAACCAAACAACACATCAGACTGTAAAGGAGCATCCAAAATCCTTGTCTTAACATGCTCAGCTAAGTTCTGATCCCTCAACCAGGCGTGCCTACGAAGAACAGAACCAGTGGCAGCCACCCTCGAGGAGGCCTGCACAGCATCAAAACCACACTGCAAGGAATGCTTACCCACCTGTTCAGAAACATGAACTAAATCCTGCAATTCTTTACACTCAATACCTTCCGCCAGAGCATCCACCTTAGACTTCAATTGTGAAAGGAGATAATTCTGATATTTTAACATATGAAACTGACAATTCAACGCCCTCATGGCTAAAGTGGAAGAAGTATACACTTTCTTTCCCCATCTATCCAAAGCCCTTGCCTCTTTATCAGGAGGAACAGGATTTTTAACCACAGAAGCCTTCACACCTTTAGGCCCCTGAGAGACAGTTTCTGGGTCTGCCCTAGGACTCTTAAAAAGATACTTATGGGCTTCAGGCACCCTATAGTACCTATCCGGTTTAACTGGGGCAGGAGGCAGAGAGTCAGGATTCAGGGAAGCCTCTGCAAAAACATCTTCTACCACATTCAGAACAGGAGGTATAGCTAAAGGCCTATGCTGGGGTAAAAACAAGAATTCTCTAAGCCTCTTCCTGGAATCAGAGAAATCTTGACCTTCCCATTTAAAATGCTCCCTCATGGAATGCAGAGTCTCTGAAAATGAAAAATCCTCAGGAGGCGAAGCTGAAGGAGTAGAATCATCCACATCAGAATCAGAATAAGGAGGATACTCCTGCAAGTCTTCAGCCGAAGACTCAGAAGCCTCCGAACATTGCTCAAAACTCTCAAACTCAGGTTCCACCCTAGGCCTCTTATCAGGAGGGGGCATAGAACCTCTAATCATTGTAATCAAATCCTCTGCCATTTTTAGCATATGCTTCTTAGGCAAAGACCCTGAAACACTCGGAGAAACCCCCACTGAAGCTAAAGCAGGCCTGCCTCTTAAAGAAGCCTTAGAAACAGAAGGCGAGGCCCTAACCACCTTAGGAAGAGAGGGAAGAACAGCCACCTGAGAAGCCCCTTCAGGCTGGCCTACTTCCTGAGAGGATACATCCTGTAACAGTAAAGTGTCTCCCTGAGACTCCAAAGAAACTCCTGGCAGAACCTCCGGCTCCACTGAGCCTTCTAAAGAACCGACGTCCGGGACTGTCGGTTCTTCCACTCTAGGCTTCCCTGCTTTGTCTTTGCGCTTTTTGGCTGAAGCAGGCGTCGGAGCATCCGACGGCATTTTATAATTACAACGCTTCCCAAACACTAACCTGGCACAGTCTAACCTTCTCTTAATAGTGCGTTTGTTAAACCTAGCACAAGAGCGGCATCCAACAACGTCGTGCTCAGGCCCTAAACAAGGTATACACAAAGTATGGTAATCCCTATGAGGTATCTGTTTCCCACAAGAAATACAGTTATTCACTTTTTCTGACATCCGGTTAAATACTGAGGCAAGAAAAAAACAAAATATTCCCCAACGGGGTACTTAGCCAACTTTGATTCGGTCTGAAACTCTGACTTCAGAAACTTTCAGAACGCCAACCTGCACTCGCAAAAACTGCTTCTGCATCGGACCATGCGGCAAAAAAGACTGAGGATATGACGTCGGTCATGCGCATTAGTACCCTGATGTACTGACGTCAGTCTAATGCGCCGTGACCGACGACAGCCATATACTTTGGTATTCGGGCCGACTGGACAGCGGACTACCCAATAGTTAGGACTGCAGCAATGTGGAATGAAGAACATCTGGGAAAAGCCGAAAGAAGAACAACATCAGTATATGTATGTCAAAAATATAGATCTATATCTGAATTCCCTGAAAGAAAATCCCTTACAGTAACTGTTCCAATCCATCTTTAAAATGTCAATTTTTACAAGAGCAAAAATATGTTCCCATGGACTTAAACCCATTCATCACGGACATTTCACAATGGGAAACATTTTTCTCACCCTTTGTGAGATATAAATATACTTGTGAAGGCATCCACACAAATATCCTAAACAATTTTGCAGATAAATAAAACAGTCTTTTTTTAATGTAACAACTTTACTACAACCAATCCCATACAACAAAGTGCATTCTCCATGCGTAGTGCACATAACCTTCCTTAGCAGCTGATCAGTTACTGTATTATTTTATACCAGCCTCCCTTAATTTACATATCAGATCGAGCCCAATACTAGGGATTACAATTCTCAACGGCTATTCAAATATCTTTCATTATAGCTTTTAATGCAACATGCATAAAATTACATCAGCAACAAAAACACATATCCTATTTTATTAGTTTGCTACACACTCCTTACCTTCATATCTATTATAGTTAGATTTAAAACTATATACCATCCCCCTTCTCCCCTTTAGTAGCCCCCCCCCCAATTTTTGAGGCATCAGTTCCCTTTTCACTGTCTACTCTCACTCCGTTTCAACTATTTTTGCCATCGTCTTTTGAATTTAGGTATATCCTTTGCCTCCAATTCTCTTCTTTCATTCTCCATTACCTAACCATCATCTGCCTTACCTCCTCCTCCTTCAGTGCATTTTTCCTTTTCCATTTTTTGGTCATTGCTTTCTTAGCTATCATCATCAAATAATCCCATCATCTTTTTTTCTCTAACTTCCTTCATATAATTACTGTTTTCAGCTCCTCCTGAAATTTATTCAGCAATTTAAATTCTCCAACAAATATGACTCCATATGCCCCTCTCCTTCTCACATCTCCACCATCTACTTACCATGCCTGGAATAATCCTAGCCAATCAAACAGGTGTATAAAATACTTATGGATACATTTCCATGCAAAAATACAAAACTTTTGTGCCTTTGTTATGTATCTTGGAAGCATCAGGATATTCCCTCTCATCAACATATCTTCAGCAATTTCCATTTCCATCTCTCATTCCAGTCTCTTTTCCTGTCTATTCTCACTCTCCTCCCATTTTCTCTTTTACAGACCTGCTATAGTTTTACCTTCAATTCTCCTACTTTCTATTTTTGAAATGAACTTTGGTATTGGGGCTTCATCCTCCCATTTTCCTTTATTCTTTTCCATTGCAATATTACACCATGGTTCTCCCATTCCAGACTGTTCTCCAATTGAAACCATTCCTTAACTCCTGCCAATCCTTCAGTTTTCCTACAACTTGTACCTGATGCCAATATTGCACCCCCTGCTGTTGCTTTGACCATCAAGTTACTGATTCCTTACCTGATCTTCCTTTTTTCTTCCAACAGGCAATATCTTAAACCTCCACTGTTCCCAGACAGCTAAGTTCAAAATGTTCCTACATACTCTCTGCATCTGCCTTACCCATCTCAGTTTGATATACTTGGTCTGTTTCTCTAGTAACACATTTATAATATCCTGTCCTTCTCTTAACATATTTCCTTCTGTAATAACATTTGCTTTCATTCCACTTTATAGTCTACATCCACCATCCACAATACATTTACTATAAAGAAAGCCAGCAGATGCTTTTTCAGATCTGGGACCTCCAGTCCACCTTTCTCTGTTGTTCCTGTCATGCTACTCCCAAATCTGCCCTTTGTCGCCCCCCCCCCCCATACAAACTCCCTACATAATTGTTTCTCTTTCTTTAACAAATTAATCTTTGGTAAATCCCAGAAAGCCTTTCATGGATACACAAACTGAGGAATAACGGTCATTTGTAATACTTTAATTCTCTGATCCATCTCTAATCCAAGTATAGTCCATTCCTCCAGTTGCTTCTTAATTATAACACTCCTTAATACATTACCTTTACAGTCTCCTCTACAGTTTTGTCATACCTGCTTTGTGCCCCTGCATATCACTATGTCTCCTAACGATCTCGCCCTAATCTTCGCTTTAGCCTTAGCATTACTATATATATTACTCATCACTTCTACCAATCTTTGTTGAAAACCACTTCCTTTCCATTAGCTCCATGTAGTAGTGCCAGGCCACCCTATCAAAAGCTTTTTCTGCATCCAAGAATATTAATGCTAGCTGCCTTCCACTTTCCGACACCTCTTCCATCAGCAGTAATTCTTATATTAAATTATCTGTTGTTGTTCTACCCCTCTACAAATCCCATTTGGTCTCCATGAATAATTTTAGCCAATATCTTTCCCAATCTATCAGCCTAAACCATCATAAACACTTATAACAATTGTGTAAAGAGACTGGTCTGTAGGACTCTGGAAACCTATCTTTTCATTTTTTCAGTATTACAAATATTACTGCTTCTTTCCAAGATGGAGGTGACTCTTCACCTTTCAAAATGTTATTAAAAATTTCCACCCATCTTCTAATCACGGTTTCCTTCTGTAATTCCCATAATTCTAATGGCAACACATTACTTCCAGGTGATTTGCCCTTCGTCTTCAAGCTAATTCCACTTCTCACATTTTCTACACATTTCCTGTCATGCACGTCTAATTTCCTTGAAAACTGCCACCTCTGCATACTTCCTCTTACCCTACCCTTCCCTTTCTCCCAATACCTCTCTTGTCCTTTCTTCCTCTGTATATAATTTGACAAATTAACTTAAATCCCTTTAAGATCTCTCCCAGTTTTGCTCTCCTGATCTCCTCTCTCCAACCACTAATTCATATATTCCCCTTTCCATGTCTTGATGTCTTAATTGTACTGCCAACACCTTAGTCATATTCTGGCTAGCTTTAAATTCTTTCCACTGCTATGGTTTTATGCCATATTTTTTCATGATTTTGCTTGTGTAATATCTGCTTGATCTCCCTTTACCTACACTGCTTCCCCTTCTTCCATCTTCCTCAGCCTCTCTGTGGCTTTATTAGTTCCTCCATTAACTTCTTTCTCTTCCCACTCCACTTTTTCCCTCTGAAATATCTGTATCCTTACCTTTATAAAAGTGTTGATTTCTTCCTACTCTTCTACAGTCTCTAGTATATTCATTACAGACTGACTGACTTACCTTCTCTAATTCCTTCCTTTCCTTATGCACCAGTCAAGTCTACTGGAAGCCTTCAACAGGTCTGTATCTGGGCAGAAGATCCAAATTCTACTCAAAATCCAATCACTGCATGATAAGCTCTATGTTAACTTCTCTTCACTCTATATTTCCTTTTGTTACAGAACTCTTGGCTATCCCAGACCAACTATTATGCCTTCTTAAATAAAATGTGTATTCTGCTCCAGTCACTGTCCACTTCTTTCCTAATATCCACCCAACCAACATTTTTAAAGTAGTTTTTCAAAAACCTCCTCTCTCTCTCATTATTTTCTGGTCCTAGGTCCGGAATCCACCTTCCCTTTCTTCATTGTTACATTCCAGTTCACTAAATAAGTCTGTACTCTTTCTTAATTTCTCACTTTCTCACAATCTCTCACAATATAAGTCTCAATTCCTTTATCCCTGCATTAGGTGGAATGTACACCACTACAATTATTACCTTAACCTCTTCTACTGTTCCTTTTAGTCCTGTGTATCTACCCTTATCCCCTTATTGTACTCTTCATCCTTTTGAGTGTCTGTTTTACTAATAGTGCAACCACTCACCTTCTAGTATTATGCCAAATTTGTTGCCGCTATGTATCCTCCCCTCTTCTGCTGCTGCTCTCTCATTTTCCTTCTTGAGAGTCTATTATCACCACCACTTGTGCCTGCGTGTTTCATAACTATCCCAAATCCCTCTCCCATTTCCCCCACTTTCTAATCAGTTTTACATTCCAGGCTTTACTATTTAAATGCAGCTCCTTATCTACAGTCACTTCTCCCATTTCATTTGAGTTCCTTACTCCATCTTATTTTCCTGTCTCCTGCTCCTCACCACCTTTTTCTTTCATCTTCCTTTGCTTTCAGTCTCATTTGATGTCCATTCTGCTAAATAATTTCAACCACAAAGAAAATGTTTATTAAAAATGAGTACTTTTTTTCAGTCACTGAATACTTAAAATTGCTTTCAAATTGCTTACAAATAACCATTAAGCTTAATGCTTCAACGACTAATTACAAAACACATTTAAAATTAAAGCTTCATTTAATCCAGTTTTCTTTTGCATGCACTTAATGGGCAATGCTATCTCAGTTCTTTCACATCAAAGGCTGTCTTCTCCATCTCCAAACCTTACATCCAGGTATTTATTTCATTTATTTAACATTTATCAGGAAAGTCCGACTTGGAACAAAGCCAATTTTCGGCAGAGGTCTGGGGAGAAACACTCCCGATGCATGTCTTTGCAATGTGAGAGGAAACCCACAATGACGCAGGGAGGACATGCAGACTCCGCACAAAAGGCAAGCCGAGAATTGAACCAGAGAAATTCTTCCTGTGAGGTGACAATGCTCCCGCTGCACCACTGCGCCGTCCAGGTATATTGCATCAGAAACAAAAAGTAAACTATAAGAATGTTAAATTGTTGTATTTATGAGTATTTTATGCCAAGATATTTCTTCCCACAATATTTACTTCCATGGACCCCTGTCTAGCAGGGCGACTGATGTAATCCCCGGGGTGAATTTCCTATCTCCCATCCAATCGTTAAGGTTCCTTCTGAAGAGGGCCAAGGAGGCGCTGCTTGACATGTATGGGCAGTCTATTCCAGAGTATGGGGAGTCTCTGGGTCAGGAACCTATCTCTCCAGCATGTTTTGTTCATTGTGATGACAAGGTTTAGATACCTGCGTGTGGCTCTGAAGGATTGGGATTTCTTTAAGTAGAGCATGTCCAACAGCTCAGGGTCTGATATGGCCCAGTATGTTAAGCATAGATTGTCTCTGAGTAGACTATGTGCCACAGAGTATAGCTGGAGTTTTTTTTAGACTGTCAGCACAGGGCATCTGCTTTAGGCCTGTGATTCTTTTAGTGAGGTATTTCTGTGGCCTTTCCAGCTGTTGCAGATGTCTTTGTGAGGTACATACCAAATGGGGCATTGTACTCTATAATGGGTCTAATGAGGGATGAGTACAGAGGGACAATGACCTCCTTTTTTCTGGATGAAAAGCCTTAGTGATGAGGTGTGCCACATAGAAGGATTTCCTGACTGTTGTGGCGATGTGGTTATCGAAGGTAAGACCACTGTCTACCTGTGTCCCAAAGTCTCTCATCACACTTTCGGTGTTTAGTGTACTGCCACCTATGTGGTAATTCATGGGTACATGTTTTTTCCCAAAAGGGTTAATTATACATTTCTTGGCATTACCCTTGAGCCCATGGTTTTTGTAAGGCCCTTTTGTAGAATATCCACATCATTTGGAGATTCAATAATGGCTCCCAGTTTGCAGTCATCTGCAAACTTTGTTAGCCAGAGTCCCTTAGTGTTGGCCTGCACTTCAGAGAAGTAGATGTCCAACAAGAGCAGTCCCAGGACTGAACCCTGAGGTACTCCACTTGTCTGGAGATGGATTTGGAGTCGGCTACTTTTACAGTCTGGGTTCTGTCAGTAAGCCAGTTGGCAACCCATAGAGTGACGTAGGGATTTATGCCTAGCTTAGTAATTTTATCAATAATGCCAGAATGGGGGATGGTGTCGAAGGCCTTGGCGAGGTCCAGATAGGCTGTGTGGACCGCCTTACCCTTGTCCACATGCTTGCCCCCTAGCACCCCAGCCAGGTGATTACTCACATCTTGTCCTCTGTCTTCAGCCAGGGCTCAGTGAAATCCCCACCCAACATGCCCTCCCCACCTCCACCAAGGACAGGCACACACCCATTCTCCCTGCATGCAACATTAAGTGTATAAACTAGTAATCATACTTGGGTCATCTGGGCAAGAGTCAACAATTCATCACTTATTGGTAGATTTTAAGCTGCCTGGGCCACAGTTTTAGGCTTTCGTCCTCTATATCACAAGCAAAGGCTGGGAATTCATTTTGTACTTTTCCTCCAAGAAAAAGAAGCAACTGCAGTGAGGGTCTTGGCTTACATCTTGTGGTCACATCAACACTGAGGGTTTGAATTTGCTGGACATCAAATGTGAATCTCTTCTGAGATGAGCACTAGGATCAAACTTTACAGGATTAGAAAAGAACTGTGGCCTGCATGACCTGGACATGGTCTCCAACAGCAGCATGTGGTAGCACGTGGGCATAAACAACAGGAAGTAAAACAGCTGAAATGAGGAGTGGGCATAAACAACAGGAAGTAAAACAACTGAAATGAGGACTGCAGAACTCCCAACAGTTAAACCCCCTGTTATCTTACATAAATTCACCAAATGAAGCAGACCAATATCAAGAAAGGCAATCACTTACCTATTGTACTTTGTCTCCTTGCCAATTAATACTCATAACAATTATACTTGCAGACCAAAGGGCCAGATCAGAGTGCAGAATGGAGATGAAAAATGGTTTATAGGACTGGTAATAGAAACTATGTTTAGCATGCTTGGGTAAGATCTGTGCTGTCACTGCAGTAAGAACAAGAAGGGCTTACATCAACAGCAGAAATGTCCATATGCCTTCTATCCAGCAGTGATACACCAGTAATAATTAAAACTTCTACATTTATCACACGTAAAAGATGAAAGTATACAATGAAGGAAACGCCTGTTGATGGAAATGCCTGGTTTCTACTACGTCTCACATGTGACTAAGACATTTCTATCTTCAACTCTGCTCCTGCTGATTAGACCCGTTCAGCAGGCTTCCGGAATGAACTGCAATTTTCAAACCAGAAGCATACGAAGCTGTCCCACATGGTAAGAGATGGAGCACTGTGCTTATCAGGAATAGTCGTCTTCACTGATTTCTACCATCAGAAGTGGCAAAGGGAACCAACAAGGTCTGCTAACAGTTCAAAAGTTGTTTTTTAATTCAGTGGGTTCAATGCACAGTTGTACATGATTCTCCATATCCTGTTGTCAAAATGTCTCAACATCCTGTCCTTTCAAATGCACAGTGTTCACAAAGATAGTTAAGCGGTTTGTACTCAAATGTAATACCAGTTCCATGGCATGGAGGGATAAAGCTTGGATGCTTCCCAGATGCCATGATTTGATCAGTAATCTATGCACTGCAGGAGATGGCCAGAAATGAGAAGACAGTAGCCAGTGCAAGCTAGCTTAAACCAGGGAAGGGACCTATTTAAATATTGTTTCAGCAGCACCATTCAGATGATGTCCAAAAAGGTGTTACATGTGTAAGGGACACTACAATGGGAGGGAAAAAACAAGCACGCAGTGCCTTTACTTCAAGCAAGTACTGTGAGTTTAAGGAAGATGTAGTAGGCACTGCGTTGCTTGCTTGCCAACAGTGAAAGTTGTAAGCTTAGCATACAAAAGTCCTAGCAGTCATCAAGAATGATTTAACAACAAAACTAACTCAATATCCATGACCTTATAGAACAAAGACTGCTCCCAGAACCACCTTTAGCAGAGGTGGCTTTCAGTTTAAGGGCATATAAGCCTGACTTGCGGACCAAAAGTACATGGAAGTAATAAGGTATAAGACAAATGTGTGACATGCACCAGTGTTTGATCTGCTTCCTACCCTTTGCTAACTCAAATTAATAAACATCTCTTACTATGTGAAAGAGGCTAAGCAAATTACAAAGTAGTTTTTTGGATACTCCTGTATCAAAATTCCAGCACCCTGTAGCGTTTCCAAACTTGGGTTAGCCATGGCTTATTCTAAGAATAATCAATATTACTTAAAAATATACATACGGCAAGGTTTTCTTCATCACACTCTGGGTCACAGGCTTTGGCATCACTCTGGTTCACAGATCTTTGTAACTCCTTTATTTGTTTCTCCTCTTTACTTTTGCGGTACTTTTGTATGGTGCGCCGGTCTCTGCTTCGTTTGGCTCTCATCACTTCACTGGCATTTGATTTATTTGTGGAGTTGATTTCAAAGATTGTCTGCCCAAAGAAAAATGCCATTAAATATTTTCAAAATAAACTTTGCAGCTTCTGGGACCACAAAGATGGATAAAAATATTCAGAGAAGTAGTTAGTGTGTGCACAAGTGAAAAATGTTCTCAGTTTCACGAGACATAAAATATGCCCAAACACCTTAAATGCATTGTTTTTGTTGTGTGTTTTTGACTAGCAGTAAGGATAAAGAAAGCCAGACAAGTAATGCATCAGGACTGTAAAGCAGTTAGTCACAAAATTGGAACAGATGCCAAAAAATCTGCAAGAATACTCACCATAAAAATGCAGGTAAGCAGGTACTCATTACATATGCAAATCTCTGCGAAAGGCTCATGCATGACATTCATAAAAATGTGGACAAGTTTCCCACCTCTGCAGGACCTACACACTCCCTTATCCACACTAGCACTCTTAGAGCCTTAAGATACAAGCAAACTAAAGGAAAATTCCACTCACACTGGGGGAAAAAATACATCTGTCACCATATTTTGACATTCTGTGCTACGCATGTTACCAAAATACCCATTCTTATTTTATTCTACCCAAAAATGGCCATGAAGAGAATTATCAAACTGACAAGATCTGGTTCTGCAGTAAACTCATGTTGTTGTCTTTCGGCTTTTCCCGGTTAGGGGTCGCCACAGCAGAACTCCAGTCAGCTAATGATTGGCAGTAGATTTTGACGAATGCTGAGGTGCCAGCTCAACGTTCAACCTACAACGAAGGCACGCCCATTTACGCATGTCTTTCGAACACCCACCCAACCACCGGGAGGACCTGCAGACGCCACACAGAAGGCACTCCCCCGCACTCCAGCCGAGAATCGAACGGGAGACCCTCTTGCTGTGAGGCAACAACGCTACCCCAAAATGAGAACCGTGTCCTCTGTAATAAGCTAGTCAAGTTGGAAGCTGTACATGAAAGGGTTAAACTTATAAAGCATGTGGTAGCAAACAATCTTGAAAATTCCACTTGTTATTCAGGGGAATAAAACAGGATGTTATCACTCAAACAAGCCTTTACAGCAAGACATGCATGAAATGGAAAGGAGATCAGCGCTGCACATTTCAAAGTTGATTTTAATTCTGGAATTACAAGAAAGATGAAGGAGTAATTTAACTCAAAGGTGTCACTTCCTCCCTGACTGCAGACAGACAGGACAACAATTGCCCAGAGCCAAAAGAAAAAAATTAAAAATGTGAAAATATTTTAAGCTAAACAATAAAAGTAGCTTTTGCATTTCTTGTTCATCTTACGTCATTTACTCACATTTCATTTGTTTAAACACCACAGTGTGCACTGCAAAGTCAGCACTGTGATTATGTTACAGTGCAACAAAGCCTTTTCAGTACTACTGACTTGAATGGGACAATTCAGTCTATGTAAGTAGTGCTGCAGGCATGAGATTAATGCATTATGATCAGTGCTGTTATCAATCAGTTAAAAATGGGATGTTCTCTGCACCTTTTGCTTAATGACAGTGAAGTTTACAAGGGAAAGAAGGCCCTGCCTAAGGAGGCTTTGCATTTGTCTTAGCAGTCTGTCTTAGTGACTAAATGAAAGTTTGAACTGACCTGAATTGTGTACTGAAGTACCTGTTGTATCACAGCAAGAGACAGAGAGAATGTGCGCTAAAATGACTGACGCTGTCTTGAGAAAGTTTAGGATCCTGGGCATCAACACGTCATCTGCAACCATTCAGGAATTTCTAAAGGTATGTGAGATGTTATACTAATTCACAAAGTATGAAACGGAACTGTTTTCCCCCCAGAAACTATCTGTAAAATTTTCCACTGTATTCTACAGAGTTTACCAGCAAAACTGTTTTAGTGTAGCCAGCACAAGAACCAGACTCTCAAGCTAAGCTGGACCCCAAATGGGCTATTTTTACGCCTGTTGCACTAAAAGCAGGCTTTTATGACTAATCTGATACAAAAAAGAAGTTATGTACTTATCATAACGTTCCGTGTGAGTTGTTTATCTCGCCTTTATTCTCACTGATGGGTTCGGAGCCGATCCTCGGCTCCGACACGGCCGATAGCAAAGCTCAAGGTTTGCCAGTAGCTCAAGACCAAGCCCCTTATCCCATAATGCACTGCTGGAATTACCTCAGATCTTGTTTGCTGCGAGTAAAAATATATATATATATATATATACCCTTTTATTTATTTCTACAAGGAAGCACTTCCTGAAGGGGAAGAAGAAATATTGAGTAGCCTCTAAGTCAACGGTCAGCCAGGAGGGGGAAGGAGGGAGGAATGTGAGAATAAAGGCGAGATAAACAACTCGCATGGAACGTTATGGTAATTACATAACTTCTTTATGTGAAGTTGTTAAATCCCGTCGTTTATTCTCACTGATGGGTAACGTCCCTACCACCCTCAATCTTGGATGGCTCATGGAAGTATGTTCTTCAGTATCGTGGAACCAAAGGAAGACCTATCCCTGGAAGCCTTATCTACTTTGTAATGCGTGATAAAGGTATGAGGCTTAGACCAAGTGACTGCAGCACAAATATTGTCAAGGAGCAATTTAGCTTGAAAGGCAGAAGACATAGAAACGGCTCTGGTAGAATGAGCCTTAGGTTTGTGTGTCAATGGCATGCTCGCATTTGCATAAACAAAGGATATACAATCTGATAACCATTTAGACAAAGTTGTTTTAGCCACTGGATTACCTTTTCTGGCTTCGGAGAAGGATACAAAAAGTTGATCTGATTTTCTAATATCCTTAGCTCTGTCAAGATAAAATCTGAGCTGTCTGTGTACATCAAGTTTGTGCAGCATGTATTCCAATTTGTTAGAGTGGTTGGGAAAAAAGACTGGCAGCTCAATGACCTGATTGATATTGGATTCAGAACAGACTTTAGGTAAAAATGAGGAGGGTTGTTCTGAGAGATACTCTATCAGCATGGAAAATCATGTAAGGTGGTCTAACAGATAATGCTTCTGTTCTAACGCTCTGCAGGCAGAAGTAATGGCCGCTAGAAAAATAGTTTTCCAGGATCAATATCTGAGATCACAAGAAGATGCTGGTTCAAAAGGGGAAGAATAATTTGAGACAGCATGAAGTTCAAATTCCAGGGAGAATAGGCAATTTTGACAGGAGGTCTCATGTGAAGAACACCTTTAAGAAAAGTTTTAGATAACTTATGGCCCATAACATTTGAGCCACCAAATCCAAGGTGGAAATGTGAGATGGCAGCTAACTGGACTTGAACTGCAGGAGCAGCATTCCTTAAAAATCTTTGTCAAGAATTCTAAAATGGACGACAGCGGAGCTCGAAAAGGGTCAATTTTCTGCATGTTGGCCCAAACTGAGAACCTTTTCCACTTACTGCCATATAATTTCCTGGTGGATGGCTTCTGAGAAGACAAGAGAATTTGTCTTGTATCTTCTGAAATTGAATAAACCCTGGCAATTAGGGGAAGTGGATTAGCCAAGCAGTCAGTTTCAGGGACTGCAGTGAAGGATGGAGGTCCCCTGACGGATGCGTCAGAAGGTCCGGAACAGGGTCCAGGATCCATGGATCTTTCAACAGATGATGGTGGAGAAATGGGAACCAAATCTGTCGAGGCCAGTAGGGGGCTATGAGGATATCAGTCCTTCCCAGGATTTTGCTTTCTGTACAAATCTGGGTATCAATGGGAAGGGTGGAAATGCATAAAGGAGACCCAGGGGCCAATCGTGTAAGAGTGCATCTCTCAGGGGATGTCCCGGAGGTGGTGTTAGGGCAAAGTAGCTTCTGCATTTTGAATTGATGTGGCTGGCAAAGAGGTCGCAGCAAGGCTGGCCCCATTTGCGAAAAATCAATTGCGCAACCTGAGACCACTCATGAGGGAGCAATATCGCCCTGCTTAGCTTGTCCGCTATCACGTTGGATTTCCCCGGGATGTGCGTTGCTAACAGAAAACGCTGGGACAAAACAGCCCATTGCCAGACCCTGAGGGCTTCTCGACAATGGGGATAAGACTTGGTTCCACCTTGCTTGTTCAAGTACCAGACTACTGACATGTTGTCCATCTGAATTGCAATAGTTCCTAGAGGAAGAGAATCCTGAGTACTGCAACGCCAGAAGTACCGCTCTCAACTCTAGAACATTGATGTGCAGATGTGACTCTTGATCCGTCCATGTGCCTTGGGCAGTCTTTCCCTGAAAATGCCCCCCCACCCTATCAGGGGAAATGTCTGTGGTCACAGTGGCTACTGGGGGGGGGGGGGACAAAGGGTCTTCCGATTGTGACATGAAGAGATGTCAACCACCACCGAAGGTCTCTCTTGCAAGAATCCATGATGAGAATCATGTGGTGCATTGGTAGTTTCTGGCAAGACCACTGAGCAAAGAGGAGCCATTGAAGAATTTGCATATACATCCTTGCGAGTGGTATAGCCAGGATTGCTGCCACCATCAAACCTAGCACCTTCAAGACCTCTGCTGCTGTAGTTTGTTCTTTGACACCAGTGAGCTGACGTGTTGGCGGAGAAGTGAGACTCTTTCGATTGGAAGACGTAGAGTGGTAGTTGGGTTATCTAACTCTGCTCCTATAAAAACGGTATGCTGCTATGGCGATAAGGCAGACTTTTCGAAATTGATTGTAATGCCTAATTGATGGCAGAGTGTCAGAGTGTATTGTGTTGCCTGAGTCAATTGATGCCTGGTGGTAGCGGTGAGGGCCAATCATCTAGGTATGGAAACACCTGGAATCATAGATGCCTCAGGTGAGCCGTGACCACTGCCATGCATTTGGTGAACATTCTGGGGGCTGTAGTGAGACCAAAGGGCAAGGCTCGAAACAGGTAATGGTTGGCTCCCAGCCAGAAATGCAGGTGATCTCTGGAGCGTCTGTTCATCTTTATGTGATAGTACGTGTCCTTGAAATCTATGGAGCACATCCAATCACCTTTCCCTAGGAAGGAAAGAATGGACTGAAGTGTGACCATTCGGAACTTCTCTTTCTTTACAAACTGGTTGAGTCTGCTAAGGTCCAAGATAGGTCTCCAGTCCCCTGTTTTCTTTGGTACCAAAAAGAATCTTGAGTAAGTTCCGAATCCAACTTGGTCTGCTGGGACTGGTTGGATGACTCTTTTTTCTAGCAATCTGTGGACCTCTACGACTGCTTGTTCCCTGAGACTGGGTGGAACATCTGGGATTCTGTTTACAGGAATGGGAGGGGTACAGAACGGTATGAAATATCCTCTGGAAATGATGCTTTGTACCCATGTATCTGATGTTATGTTTAGCCAGGCTTCTGGGTACAAAGACAAGTGACCCCCGACTGCCTCCAGAGCCGAACAGCCGGGCCCCCTTTCAGGGGCACTGGTAGGGTTGACCAAAGAACTGACCCCTGTTACCCTGTTGCTGCGGACCCCCTCTGCCGCGGGGCCGGCGTCTTCCGTTATAACCCCCTCCTCTGCCTCTAGAGGGGGTTTCTCCATGTGTGTCCTGAAAGGCTCCCTGTGCTTTTTGGAGCCACATTTTCCCTCCCCTAGGGCCCTGGGGTAGGGCAGAGTAGGGGTAGAAAAACGGACTCCAACAGCAGATAAGTTCTTGCCTTCCTGCTCACACCTGGTTAAAGTTTCCTTTACTTTAGGCCCAAACAGTGATGAGCCATTAAATGGGGTGCTGATAAAGGAAGACTTAAAGGGTTCCGCAAAGGAACAGAGATGCATCCAGACTTGTCTTCGGAGAGCAATGCCCGAACTAGCGGCTCTGCTCAAACCATCAGCTGCATAAGATATGAGATGTATGGACGAGTTTACAACTGAGTTTAGGGTAGCGAGCTGTGGGTTGACTTTGTCAGCCACCCCTGCAGCTACTGTACCCTGGAGAGTATCTCCTAGCTCTTTCAGGAGATCTCTTTGTAGTCTTGTAAAATGGGTTAAGTAATTCAGTGATCGCAGAGAAAAAGTCGCTGAACTAAACATGCGTTTCCCATATCTATTCATGATCCTACAATCTCTGTTAGGAGGATGGACAGATGCGGATGTTTCAGACACTTCCTTTTTGGTGGCTGCAGCTACCACCATGGCATCAACAGGCACTCCCTTGGACAAAAATGGCTTGTCCACTGGGGTAGACATGAATTTATTTGGCTTGCGAGGGATAGGTTCCATGGCCTCCGGTGACTCCCACGCCTTACGAGAGATCAGTTCCATGAGCTCATCGTTCCATGAGCTCGTCGTAAGGCGGAGACACCCAAGAAGTGGAAGGTTGAGACCCAAAAGCCTTCAAGAGCACGGACTTGTCCTCAGTAGGGGTCTTGGACTGCCAATCTCCCCTCTGACTAAGGATCTCTAATATCTCTGCAAAGGAGATATCCTCAGAGGGGGATCGAGGGGACCCTTCTGACTCATCCAAGTCCGTGTCAGATGTCAAAGACTCCTGTGGGGAGTCTAAGTGCCTCCTCTTGCAGAGTCTCTTCCTGGGCACCTCTTCAGTGGGGGATCTGGGGAGGTCTCAGAAGAGCAGGGGATGCCCTGTGGGGGTACTTGAGGCTCAGGCTCTCTACGCTTAGGGGGGCCGGTAGACGAAGAAGCAGACAAAGGAGCTTGAGGGGAGAGGGAAAGCCGAACCGATGCTGACGTTGTCTTTGGAGACAGGACTCTCCTCAAAGCATTGAAGGTGTCATGGCTCTGACGAGAAGGAGTAGATGGACCCGAAAGGACTGTCCAATCCTCCCGCACCAAAACCAAGGGCTCCGAGCCCGAGGTAGGAGCCGAGCTCATCCGAGCCGAAGCCCCGAGAGGAAGAGTCGGCACCGACAAACCGATCTGACTATCCTCCCCTGACCCGATGGGAGAGCGTCGGCTCCTAGAGTCCTCGGTTGGCGCCAATGACATCCGAGTAGATGGAGACGAAAACACTGGTGCGGGTATCGGCTCCAAGGGTTTGACAATCATTGGTTCGGGTTCCTTTGGCTCAGAGGGTCCAGTATGGCTCGGAGGAGGAGACATATCCGGTTCAATGGTCTTCGGCACCAATGAGCTGGTCGGGGCAGACAACAATTTGGCAAGTCCTGGTGCCTGTAAAAGCTTCTCCACTAGCCGATCCATGTCCAAATCTGAAAGACTGACTGAGGACTTAGATGAATGCACCGAAGGTGCTGACTGGAGCAGAGGAGAAGAGGGAACCTCAGAGACCAGCTCCAATACTGGGAGCTGGCTCCGAATTAAAGGGACACTCGGTTCCGAGGTCTGTGAGACAGATGACCCTCCCTCTGAAGTTTTTGCCTTTTCTGCCACTTTGGGGTCCGAAGATTTTGTAGATTTGAAGGATGTGGAAGACATGCTAGCACCTTAATGGCTACTCAACACCTCAGAAAAGGAATGCTGCAGTAATCCCCTGTCAATTAGCTTCCTCCTTCTCTCCAAGAGGACTCTTGAAGAAAAGGAATGGCAAATGCTGTAAGTGTCTTGGAGGTGTTTAGCCCCCAGACAGTAAACACATTGAATGTCTCCATCAGTGATGGACATTTTCTGCCCACAATCTGGGCATTTCTTGAATCCCGATTTAGGATGGGACTTTTCCTTGTCATCCGACACAGTAAACAGTAGAAAACAAAAACCAGTATACTGAATCTAATACAGTGAAGTCCTTACTTTCTTTGTAAAGACCCACACTAAGGAAAGCAACTAAGCCCAAACCGGGCACTATCTATGACAGTTAAACTATAAATTTACAAATACAGGGCTAAATAGGCCCACTGAGAAAAACCCTGACTATAAGAAAAAAGAGATTATTAACTCTAAATACGGCTAAAAGACCCACACAAAACAACTAAGCCAACAGGGCACTAACTATCAGAAACTACTGATTCTATTATTAAAATTTTTAACACTAACACTCAAACTATCTACATGAAAATATCTTAAGAGAAAAGGAAATTTTTTTTTTATCAAAACTTGCTATTTTTTCTCACAAATGGTCCGAGCTAGCTGGATCACCGAGATCTCTCTTGCCGCGGCAAACTAGATCTGGGGTAATTCTGGCAGTGCATTGTGGGATAAGGGGCTTGGTCTCGAGCTACTGGCAAACCTTGAGCTTTGCTATCGGCCGTGTCAGCTCCGAACCCATCAGTGAGAATAAACGGCGAGATTTAACAACTTCACATCATTAATTTTGAGATTGTCTATGGTTTAAACAAGACAGGCTGGCACTAAAGAGTTTATTTTCTGCTGAATATATATGAATAAATTACTTATTGGTTACTGTAAGAACTTGTGTTTTGGGGCCCTTTTCGGATGTCTGAATCATCAGCCTTGTTAAACCCATGGCACATTTTTTTCATGCATTTAAGTACAATGACAGTGTTGAGAGTCACTGGCTTCTTAAATATTCTGAAAACTGTTAATATTTGTTTGATTTATTTACTTATTTTTACTGAATTATCCAAGTCTGTAACCTGCTAAAAAAGTCTTCACTGTACAATGAATAATTCTACCATACAAAGCAAGCAAAATTACAGGGTTTCAGTTATTCAGAACCTGTAGATCTTAAATCGTTAGACCTTCTCCCACACATGCTTAGTAATTAAAGTTCCCAAGCACGTGCCAATTACCTATGTCTGCCGACACAGAAAAGGGCAAGACAGATGAGCTACTTGCAATATTTTTTGCGGTCTTTAATTTTCTGGAAATATTCATTAAAAATAAAACACTTTGACCACACACGAGTACATAATGGTGTATGTAGCTATTGTAGAATACCTCATCCCCATTCATCACCCTAAAACTTTTTTTTAAGCAATTAACACTTAGTGTTCCACTTTAGCTATTGTGTCCTTCACAACATTTTACTCATCTCGGCAAAAAACTTTAGCTATTGTGTCCTTCACAACAATTTACTCAGCTCAGCAAAACACAATGAAAGCTACAGAAAATGTGCTACCTAACCTGTGCCATGCAAACTGACAAAATCCATTCTGAAGCCATTTGATATCTGTACAGGGGGAAAAGAAAGATGGTGGGATCTTCTAGAGCAATGATGTAAATAAAATAAAAGTTTCAGAGTACTAGGCTACATCAAGGCAAAAAACAGAGGGTGAGAAAACACTGGGATAAAGGTAACGACATTAAATGTTACAATTTTCCATTAATTAAGGAAATGGTTTTCTATCAAGTATGCCCTTATAATACCACTCTGCCATGGAGGTGAGGGTCAAAGATTTAAGTTCAAGCTGTAATGTTTGGTGTAAGCATGCACTAAGGATTATGAATCACGATATCCATACGTCTTCTATAGACTTGTTTCACTCCGTGGAGACAGTGATGCCCTAGAACTAGAGAGTAAAGAAAACTTTGAAGCTCTCAATGACAAAGCATTTTTCAGGTAACTAAACTTTTAAGTGTATTTTTGGCTAGTGACCACATATGCTCTGCTCAGATCAAGAGGAACATATGATTGTTTAGACTTACAAAGGGCTTTCAATCTCAAGGAAAAATACTATAGCTAAAAGTGAACATATGTCTGATTCTGCTGTGTGCCAAGCAAAAAACGGAATGCAATGATGCATAGCAATCCTGGAGACCACTATGCTGAATATTTTTAAATTCGTTACAAACAAGGTTGTCCAGTTAGGCATAGCCCACTTTCATTGACAGGCTGAAATCGCACATTAACTGTGTAACCCCAAACGTCATGTCAACACTTGAGTTTCAAAATAGTAATGGTAACTAATGAGAAAGCTTTCTAGGAGACAAACTTGAAAGCACCCAAGGAAACTAGTTCAAAAATGAGGGGACATAGTTGTTCAGCCATAAGGTCCTGAGGATGTCACAGTTCTAAATCAGAGATGACAAATGCAACCCTCACTCCAAATTTTTTCTGAAACTCTTAGCAGATGGATTTTACATTCAAGCTCCCTAGCGATTACTCCCTTCCTTCACCTACTTAGCTGGTTACTCTGGCAGCTGGGTCCATAATGGGTGACAATTTAACAACTAGATCACTGCTTAAATTTCAACAGCTATGTCATTTATGCTCTATATACATAGTGGTTTCAGCAAATAAACAAGGATCTGCATGAGCAATCCATTAAGGCAACCTGTGACAACCACTACAGTAATCTCTCAGTTAAACAGAACTCAAGCGACCAGAAAAAATACTGAAATAGATTAAAAATTTCATGTGTTGTACTTTGTTTCCCCCCTGCAGAAACATACTACATTTTTAGAGTTTTAAAAAGGAAGATAGGAATAAATTCTCTTTCCCCAACCTGAGAACAAGTCAAACCAAAAAACAGTAACTCTCAAGCAACCAGAAACTACGGTTATCTAGCATCTACCAGTCCTCATGGAAGCTGTTCAGCAAAAGCAGTTTGAGTTTCAGCTTCGGTACAGGACATGGCTTCTTGTATTTTACAAGAACAAAATGTTGCACTCAGATAACACTGAAGGAGTATATAAAGTCAAATAAAAAAAAAAAAGTTGAAAAATAGAAGTCTTGGCTAACTTTATGAACTGATCGCACCTCTCAATGTTTACCTCTAGACTTAGAATAAATAAGGGGGAAAGCACCAAAATCAACATTTTTTAAATGCTGGTTGAAACGTAGAACTTTTCAAAAATATTTTTAATTGTAGAAGGGATGGAATAAAAGTTTAACAACAAATTGGGGGGGGGGGGCCTCCAACATATGGACAGCTGAGAGGTATGGAACTGAAAAATGGTAAAATGAAAACAAAAAAGGCTAACTGAACAGGAGGCTTTTCAAGAAGCGGATTTTCAAAAAAAAATGTGGAATTAGAGAACATGCAGAGAAAACATGAGATTTTCTGCTATACCATAGAAACTGCAAGGAAAAGATGCATTCATTTTAGGTAAATACAACTATCAACTGGGCTGATGCTCCACAGCAGACTTTATTCATAGAGAGGGCAGATTGTGTGTATGCGCCAAATCTTGCCATCTAGCCATGAAAAAACACCAAAGACCTATAGGACTTTTTATGTTTAGGCATTAGGTTGTACAGACCTGCAGACGTTTAGAAATCTCCTGTAAATGGCTGATTTTCTGTGATGCAAAAATAGTCAATCATACCAGCAGAAAAAGTTGCTCCTAACAAAATTGTGTCAGAAGGTAAAAAACATTCAAACTGAGGGATGGCATAGTATTTGTGGACAAAGATTATTCACTGTACACCCAACAGAAGAGGAGCAAGTTTGTCCTAGAATCAGGCAATGCTGTGAGGCAGGCTTGAGATTTAGGCTGCTCTATCCAGCTTTCTTCAAAATATCCCAGACAGAGTCAAAGACATTTTAAATGTAGAAGAGAATAAGGATGAATTACAGTTTATCTAACAAAGGGTGCCAGCAAGCAGAAGGGGAGTCGACTACTCATTATTCCGACAATAACAAAGCCCATGCAGAGACTATCAGTGAAACTTTTTCCATTGTTCCAAATGAAAAAGTTTGAGTGACAGAATAATGCACTGGAGTTAACTAGTAGAATCAGGAGTACCTTGGACTTGAATCAGAGATTGGGTTTGGGAGATGGAAAGGGTCAGGAAGAAGACCATCAACAGTGCGAAATTACTGAATAAATGGGAGATTATACAATACTGATCATATCAGCTGCAAGAACAGATATGTGAAATGTGGCTTTGAAGAAAAATAGTTGAGAAAGACTGGA
Source organism: Protopterus annectens (assembly GCF_019279795.1). Taxonomy (NCBI): domain Eukaryota; kingdom Metazoa; phylum Chordata; order Ceratodontiformes; family Protopteridae; genus Protopterus; species Protopterus annectens. The sequence goes on from NC_056733.1 coordinate 519,231,190, forward strand.
ATTTTGTTGACTGCATTATACTAATGAGGTAAAAAGTAAATGAAATTCCTTAAATTTTGTCAAGGTTTCCAAAGACACTGTACAGACTAAAGTAAATATATTAAAATTTCATGATGTAATTTGCATGTTATATTGTAAAGCAGTTTTGTACAGCATACAGTCAGGGGTACTTCAAATGCGAAATGGGAGTTAGTGGCTGTTGTATACATAAATAGAAGTTATGTTCTTACCATAACGTTCCATGTTAGTTGTCTTCTTCTCGCCTTCTTTCTTGCTGGATGGGTTCGGAGCCGACCTCGGCTCTGACTCGGCCACTCTAAAAGCTCGAGAGTTGGTTCCACCGGCTCGAGGCTCCCCTTATATCCCACAATGCTAGGCGGTATTACCTCAGATCTCGTTTGTAAGCTAGGCCCAGCCAAAAAGTAACTCCAGAACCACTGGAAAAGGGAAAAACCCACCTCTATAAAAGGAAGGGGAAGAAGGTGATGTGAAACCTGATGAAAGGAATATATGCAAAGTATAGCATATACCTATATACAATAGAGGTGGTAGAAAAAGAGGTCACAATCAAACTCCTCTAGGTCTGTCCAGGTTAGGGGGAAGGAGGGTGGGACGCAAGAAAGAAGGCGAGAAGAAGACAACTAACATGGAACGTTATGGTAAGAACATAACTTCTATATGTTAAGTTGTCCATCTCACCTTCATTCTTGCTGGATGGGACCGCGTCCCTAGCACCTTGTCCTGGGTGGCCTATCGGAACAGACTCTTGAGAACAGTGGAACCAAAGTTAGCTCTATGTCTAGAAGCTAAATCCAACTTATAATGAGAAATGAAAGTGTGAGGAGTAGCCCAAGTAGCCGCTGCACAAATGGTGTCAATAGGCAGTCTGTCTTGGAAGGCTATAGAAGTAGCCAAAGCTCTGGTGGAGTGGGCCTTAGGTTTGTTAGGCAGCTTTTGGTGTCTAATTTCGTAAACAAAGGAAATCAGAGATGTTAGCCATCTAGAGTGTGATACCTTCGAAACTGAAAGTCCCTTTCTGCCTTCTGCATAAGAGACAAACAATTGGTCAGTTTTCCTGATCTGTTTGGTTCTATCCAAATAATACCTTAACCGACGATGAACATCTAACCAATGCAATTTTTGTTCAGACCTGTTAGAAAAGTTAGGAAAAAACCACAGGGAGGTCAATGGTTTGATTTAGGTTAGACGCAGAGGCTACTTTAGGTAAAAAGGATGGATTGGTTCGTAAGGATACTCTGTCTTTATGAAACAATAGATACGGAGGTCGACTGCTGAGTGCATGAAGTTCTGAGACCCTTCTAGCTGAAGTAATAGCTACCAGAAAGAGAGTCTTCCAGGATAGCAATTTCAATGAACAGGAAGCTGCAGGTTCGAAAGGGGGAAGAATCAAAGATGTGAGAACTAAATTAAGGTCCCAAGAAGGAGGAGGATTTCTTATAGGAGGTCTGAGAAGAAAAACTCCCTTCAAAAAAGCTTTGCAAAGCCTGTGAGACATGATGGCAGAATCTGAAATGCCCACATGAAAGTTAGAAATAGCTGCCAACTGAACTTTAAGAGTAGAAGGAGATGAACCTGCATGGAAGAGTTCAGATAGAAAATCAAGGACTACCTGGATGGAAGCAGTGAAAGGATCTATGTCCCTTCCTTGAGCCCAATAGGCGAAACGTTTCCACTTACTAAGATAAATCTTCCGAGTGGAAGATTTATGGGAAGCTATCAAAATATCTCGAACAGATTGAGATATTTGAGCAAGCCTGGCTAAGGTTGGAATTGGAGGAACCAAGCAGTGAGGTTCAGAGAGGGGAGGGAGCGAAGTAACTGACCCGATTGATGGATCAAAAGATCTGGAACTAGGTCCAGATGCCAAGGTTGCTCCAACAGAAATTGATGTAGAAAGGGGAACCAAACCTGTCGAGGCCAGTAAGGAGCAATGAGGATCAGAGAGGCCTTCTGAGCGATAGCTTTCTGTATCACTTGAGAGATTAGTGGGAAGGGAGGAAATGCATACAGAAGTCCCCGGGGCCAAACTTGGACTAGAGCGTCTCTGCTGGTCTGGCCTGGTAACGGAATAGGGTGAAATAATCTCTGCACTTGCTGTTTTGGGGAGTAGCAAAAAGTCGCAGCAAGGCTGACCCCACTTGAGAAAAATTTTCTCCACAATAGAATCTTTCAGAGACCACTTTCGTGAGGCAAGAGGATAGCTCTGCTCAACTTGTCCTTGATTTGATTGGACTTCCCGGGGATGTGCGTTGCTATCAGGAACCGCTGAGAAGAAATCGCCCATTGCCACAGTCTGAGTGCTTCTCGACATAGGGGATAGGACCTGGTTCCGCCTTGTTTGTTGATATACCACACTACAGACATATTGTCCGTCTGGATTGCTATCGTTCCCAAGGGAAGAGAGTCTTGAAGGGCTTGCAACGCTAAAAGCACTGCTCTCATCTCTAGAACATTTATATGCAAGTGGCATTCGTCTGGTTGCCATGTGCCCTGGACAGTTCTGCCCTGATAATGCCCCCCCCCACCCGCTCAGGGAGGCGTCCGTTGTCAGAGTAGCAACCGGAGGGGAAGGAACAAAGGGTCTTCCCAGGGAGAGCTGAGGGGAAGACATCCACCAAAGAAGATGATTCTTGCATGCTTGCGTAATCATAATGGTGTGGGACATCGGAAGTTGCTGGTATGACCATTGTGTGAAGAGCATCCATTGAAGGATTCTCATGTGGAATCTGGCTAATAGAAGTAGAGGGATAGCAGCCGCCATAATCCCCAGTACTTTCAGAACTAACCTGGCTTTGACTCTGTTGCTGTGGAAGAGAAGGGAGACCATTTTGCGTATGTCTGCTATTCTTTGATCTGTTAGTCTCGCAGACATGTTGACTGTGTCTAGATTTGCGCCTATGAAGGTAATAGCACGACAAGGCAACAAAACAGACTTTTCGCAATTTATTGACATGCCTAACTTTTGACAAATGCGAAAGGTGTAGTCTCTGGCCATTAGAAGAAGATGCTTGGTAGGAGCTGTGAGGAGCCAGTCGTCCAAATATGGAAACACCTGGAATCCTTGACGTCTCAGGTGAGAAGCTACCACTGCCATGCATTTGGTAAACACCCGGGGGGCAGTGGTGAGACCAAAGGGCAGGGCTCTAAATTGAAAGTGACTGGTTTCCAGCCGGAAGTGGAGAAATCTCCTGGAGCGTCTGTTCATTTTTATATGATAGTACGCATCCTGGAGGTCTATAGAGCACATCCAGTTTTCCTTTCCCAAAAGGGGTAGGATGGATTGTAGCGTGACCATCCGAAATCTTGTTTTCTTGACCGACTTGTTCAAGATACTGAGATCCAAAATGGGTCTCCAGTCCCCTGTTTTCTTTGGAACCAAAAAGAATTTGGAGTAGATTCCGGATCCTTGCTGGTCTGCTGGCACTGGCTGAATGGCTCTTTTTGCAAGCAACTTTGAAATTTCCAACGCTGCTTGATCCCTTTGAGCGGGTGGAACATCTGGAAGGGATTTTTTTGATTGATTTGGAATACGAAAGAACGGAATGGAATAGCCTTCGGAAATGATGGACTGTACCCACTTGTCTTGAGTTAGGGATCGCCAGGCTTCTGGGTACAGTGACAATCTTCCCCCGACTGCCTCCGAAGGTGGACAGTTGGGCAACACCTCAGGGATGCTTGAAAGGGCTTATCGGAAAAGGTTTCTCGATTGCCCTGGTTCTGTGGACCCCCCCTGCCTCTAGGGCGACGTCTACCATTATTGTTCCCCCCTCTGCCTCTGGAGGGGAACCGACTCTGTGCGTCAGGCAAAGTCCCTTGAGATTGTTTGCGGAACCACATTTTCACACTTTTCTGGCCTTTGGGGTAAGGCCTAGAAGGAGTAGAAAAACGGACTCCGACGGCAGAAAGAGTTTTGCCATCCGTCTCGCACCTCGTCAAGGTTTCTTTCACTTGAGGACCAAAGAGATGATCCATCAAACGGGGAATTAGTGAAAGACGTTTTAAAGGGGTCCGCAAAATTGCATAGCCGCATCCAGGCATGCCGGCGTAAGGCCACACCTGTCCCTGCGGCTCTGCTTGCTCCATCAGCCGCATATGAAAGGAGGCGCATGGAAGAGTTAGCTATAGAATTTAGGGTAGCCAGCTGAGTGTTCATCTTGTCCTGAAAACCCGCAGCTGTAGGATCCTTCAACATGTCACTCGCTTCCTTGATCAAATCTCTTTGAAGACGAGTGAAATGGCATAGGTAGTTCAGCGAACGCATAGCAAAGGTCGCTGACGAAAACATCCGCTTCCTGTACCTGTCCATAGACCTAGATTCCTTGTTAGGAGGATGGACAGGCACCGAAGGATCAGCTAGTTCCTTCTTAGTGGCAGCAGCTACCACCATAGCATCCACAGAAACTCCCTTGGTCAGAAATTGTTTATCTGCTGGTGCTGTGATAAACTTTGAATGTCTCCTGGGGGTGGGGTCCACTGAGTCAGGAGCCGTCCAAGCCTTTTTTACTACCACCTGCATGAGGGGGTCAAAGGGGGGGGGACACCCAGGAGGTGGAAGGGCGAGAGCCAAACGCCTCAAGATACACAGATTCATCCTCCGAAGGGTTAAGGGCTGGCCAATTTCCCCTCTGTTTCAGGATTTCTAGAATGTCTGCAAAGGAGACATCTACAGAAGGGGAACGGGGGGAACCCTCGGAATCCTCTAAATCTGTGTCAGAGGTGACAGACTCAGGTGAGTCTATGTGCTTCCTCTTACACTTTCTCTTCCTAGGGGGCTCCCCTGCCAATTCAGGAGAGGCCTCGGAAGAGGATGAGATCCCCACAGGGGATTCTTGAGGAGCTGGCTCTCTGCGGTCTGGGATGAGGGAGTGAGTAGACATAACCTGAGGCACCGAAGAGGAAGTGGCGGACGGAGCTGACTGTGGAGTTGAACCAGGTTCCAACACACTCTGCATGACCTCGAACGCACCCCTGTCAGGCAGAGCCAGAGGTCCCCGCTCCGAAAAGCTGAGAACCCCCCTCGGCACAGACAGTGATGGCTCCGAGGCCGATGTCGGAGCCGAACTCACCAGCGCCGATGCACCGAGAGGGAGAGTGGGGTCGGACAAGGGTCCGATGCCACTCACCCCCTCGGAGCCGACGAGGGAAGTCCGGCACCGAGATTCTTCCAAGGAAGAAATCGGAGCTGACGACGGAGCCAAAGACAATTGTATCGGCTCCGACGCTACCACAGTCTCGGTTCCGAAATGCCCCGGCTCCGAGCTCAAAGGAGTCGGAGGAGGAACATTTTGAGGGACAGGGTCAAGCCTCGACTGATGAGTCGGGCTCTGAAGCATTTGGGCCAGTGCCTCGGACTTAAGAAGTCGACTCACTACCCTCTGAAGGTCATGATCCGAAAGCCTCGATGACCTAGAGGAGTGAGATCTATGGCTCCGTTCAGACAGCAAGGGAGATGCTGGAGCCGAATGAACGGAGCCAAGGGACGGTGACCTAGACCTCTTTCTAGATGTCGGCTCCGATGGTCTGATCGGAGCAGACACAGGAATTTCCAATGCCTCGGCTCCGGCCGGAGCCGAGGAAACCACAGAAGCTGCAGTCTGAGACTCATCGGCTCCAGCCGGAGCCGATGTAGCAGGAGGTTTCGAAGCCTTAGGCCTCGACTCAGAAGCTGGAGTCGAGGACCTAGAAGCCTTAGAGGGTTTGCCCGAAGTAGCAGTAAGGGAACCCTCAGGCTTAAGCAAACCTCTTAAAATGAGTTTATTTTTTCTTTCCTGCAGGACTCTAGGGCTGAAGCCATGGCATACAGCACAAGAGTCCTGCAGGTGTAAAGGTCCCAGGCAGTACACACAAGAAGTGTGATCGTCTGTCAGAGACATTTTCTGACAGCACGAGTCACACTTCTTGAAGCCTGAGACCTTTGAGTCCTTAGACATTGTCAAGGAAAGTGTAACCACACACACACTCAAACACACCGATTACACTTTACACAAGTTTAACTAAAAAAAAAAAAATTACACTTTACACAAGTTTTTTTAGATCCCTAACCAAAAAACACATACACTCCACTAAGGGGATGGAAGGGCCCGAAGGCCTGAGGGAAGAACTATAAGTTCTTTGTGGAAAAAAGGGGATCAACAGAAGGAAAAGGGTCTAAATCCACTAAGTTAAGGGAAATAACTATAATTGGTTAAATTAAAGGGGTTTAAATAGACTATAGATTACTCTATAATAACTGACCTGAAGCCAGTAGAAACCAAACACCTCGATCGCTGTAGCGGCAAACGAGATCTGAGGTAATACCGCCTAGCATTGTGGGATATAAGGGGAGCCTTGGGCCGGTGGAACCAACTCTCGAGCTTTTAGAGTGGCCGAGTCAGAGCCGAGGTCGGCTCCGAACCCATCCAGCAAGAATGAAGGCGAGATGGACAACTTAACATCATACATTAAAGCAAGAAAATATTTTTGTTTCTTAGTTGTAAGGTACTCGGGCATTATTTACACTGTAGCAAGGTAAGAAAGGCTGGATGGAAGCAGGCTAAAGTTAATATAATGTTATGATTTTGTGCTACTGTGGTGGGGGATGTAACGAATTGTATTGATCTCATTATGTGAATAAATAAGAACTAATGCCCCTTTTTATCGAGGTCCCTGAAAAATATTCCATACAACATCCAAACCAATGTGTAAAAAGGTGACAGACAAAACAGTAAAAGCTGTAAGACAGAGCCAGCCAGGCTAGTCTTTACTGTGTAATATCTTAAACTTTCTGTGGTAGTAGTCAATGGGATGTATACAAATGAAAATGACTCCTTAAGGACATAGCTTAAAGCAGAAAAAAAGTAGTAGTACTCCACACCGTCAAATACTTTCTAGCACTTTTAATAAAACGATAAAGCTTTCGGATACAAACTATCCTTCTTCAATGTCTTACAAAAAAACAGCCATAAAAACTGCATTTTTAAATACCATTCAAACACACCACATGACACAGCAGCTTATCAACAAAAGCAATTAAGAATAGCAGTTAGACTTTTAAAAGCATTGTAGCAATCAAAACCATATATATATATATATATATATATATATATATATATATATACATACATACATACATATATATAATACATAGTCACTTTTTCTTTATTTGTTGTTGTTTAGACTTTAAAACAGGTTTCAAAGTGAGTTGTTTATTAAGACCTGGATACTTATCTGCCTCCAGGCGAACAATTCATTCATATTCTTTCATATCAACATTATTTATTAAATCTCCCCATCTAACATTTGGATGTACTACGAGCCAGTGGTGAAGTGGAGCATACAAAGCAAACAGCTTGAAGCAGAAAAAAGTAGTAGTACTCCACAGCGTCAAATACTTTCCAACACTTTTAATAAAATGACAAAGCTTTCAGATACAAACTATCCTTCTTCAGTGTCCTGCAAAAAAACAGCCATAAAAACAGCATTTTTAAATACCATTCAAACACACCACATGACACAGCAGCCTATCAACAAAAGGAATTAAGAATAGCAGTTAGACTTTTAAAAGCATAGTTGCAATAAAAAAAAAAATATATATATATATATATATATATATATAAAATAGTCACTTTTTCTTTATTTTTGTTTAGACTTTAAAACAGGTTTCAAAGTGACTTGTTTATTAGACCTGGATACTTATCTGCCTCCAGGCGAACAATCCATTCATATTCTTTCATATCAACATTATTTATTAAATTTCCCCATCTAACATTTGGATGTACTACATGCATCACTCTAAAGCTAAATTGATGTGTGTCATCAGTTTCACTAATATGCTTAGCCATATAGTTAATATTCTTCTCCGAATCTCAGACCTGTGTTCTACTATCCTAAGTCTTCTAGTCGATTTCCCGACACAGAAACCCAGCCATTTATTACATAATATATGGTGTATTACATGTTGCACTACAGCAAAAAACAAACTTTTTACCACTCACAGGACGAATAAATTCAGTAGATTGGTTGACATTTTAACAACAAGAACAGCTATAGCATGGAAGGGTACCCTATTTATTAAAGACAGGTGTAATGTTGCTATTTAAAGAAATTTTTTTATAACATAATAACTTTTAAGTTATTACAATTATGATAGGTAAACCTAGGTCTATCAGGAAGCCAATTCTCATGCCCCGGAATAGCCTTAAGAATATCCCAATTCCTACTAATAACATTCTCAACTGTTTTACTAGCTCTACTAATTACATCTGACCCATCAGAAACATTATCAGTCTGAACAGAGAAATAAGGTATTGCCTTTGAGTTCCTTAATTCTAAAACATCTCTTCTAGCCATTTCTATCTCATCAATGCCATAACCTTTACCAAGGAAATTGTTGGTCATTTCCTGCATCTGGGCATGGCAAACTTCCAGTCGAGGGTTTAGCATACTACCTCATAGGTTTTCACTTTTAAGGACACTCTTAAAGGTCCTTTTTGCATGCATGCTTTTTTTATGTAAATACTTGTTGACCTGTACATCTTTTTTATATATACTTTTCTCTATACCAGACTCTTTGTAACCTGACATCCAAAAATGTAATGATTCCTCAGAAAAAGACATTTTAAATTTAAGAAATTCTAGGGTGCCATTTAGATATTCATAAAATCTATGCAACTCTATAACAGTACCATGCCAAACCAAAAAATATTGTCCACAAAGCATTTTTAGAACAATATCTTGTATGCATACATATTTGTATCTCCATACAAATAGAGCTACTCCCATTTGTCTAATGTTAAATTCGCATACGTATTTGCAACAGCAGTGCCCATAGCCATTCCAGACATCTGGTGATAGACTTGTTTATTAAATGTAAAGATATAATTCTCCAGAACCAGATCTAAAAGTTCACATATAGTTTCAACTTCTAGCAGGCAAATGTCGATATTCCTGCAGGGTCTCCCTAATGCATTTAATCCCATAACCATTCGGAATCACAGTGAAAAGGGACTTTATATCCAATGTCACCAGAATCAGTCGGTCATAGCCACAGCTGTTGTACCAAGCATGCAGCTATCTTAAAAAATCACCTGTATCCTTAATATAACTCTGTATGTACTTCAAATAATCCTTCAAAACATCCTATAAATATACTGATATCGGTTCAGTCATCCATCCCCTCACTGATACTTGGTCTCATGGGTTTTTTTCCCCCAGGGATTTGTGGATTTTAGGTAATCCATAGAGTACAGGGATAGTTGGGCATGATACACTTAAGAAACGGAAAATTCTGAAATTTTGTGTGTGGTAAAAAGTTTTGTTTTTTGCTGTAGTGCAATATGTAATACACCATATATTATATATCTTATTACAGGTAATAATTGTCTGGATTTCTATGTTAGGAAATCGACCAGAAGACTTCAAGACAGGATAGTAGACACAGGTCTGAGATTCGGAAAAGAATATTAACTAACTCTATGGCTAAACATATTAGTGAAACTGATGACACACATCAATTTAGCTTTAGAGTGATACATGTAGTACATCCAAATGTTAGATGGGGAGATTTAATAAATAATGTTGATATGAAAGAATATGAATGGATTGTTCGCCTGGAGGCAGATAAGTATCCACGTCTTAATAAACAAGTCACTTTGAAACCTGTTTTAAAGTCTAAACAACAAAAATAAAGAAAAAGTGACTAGTATATAAATAAATATATATATATATATATATATATATATATATATATATGTTTTTGATTGCTACTATGCTTTTAAAAGTCTAACTGCTATTCTTAATTCCTTTTGTTGATAGGCTGCTGTGTCATGTGGTGTGTTTGAATGGTATTTAAAAATGCTGTTTTTATGGCTGTTTTTTGTAGGACACTGAAGAAGGACAGTTTGTATCCGAAAGCTTTGTTATTTTATTAAAAGTGTTGGAAAGTATTCGATGGTGTGGAGTACTACTACTTTTTTTCTGCTTCAAGCTGTTTGGTTTGTATGCTCTACTTCACCACTGGCTCATCTTTTTCTGTGATTTCCTTAAGGACATACCCATAAAGATTTAAAAAGTCACGGGCATTCAGAAGCCATTTACCTGAAACACTGGTATGACCTTAACAAGTCATTTGCCCATGGACCTCCACAAAAGGAGATTTAAGTAACATATTACACAGTGAAGACTAGCTTGCCTAGGCCTTTCTTGCAAGTTTTACTGTTCTTTTATAGTACTGGATACCTAGACTAATGTTCATATATTAAGCTTTAGACAAGTTTTTTAGGCTTGAAAAATGAACTAAAATGATGAATGGCATGGAAAATGGTAGTTCTTTCATGTGTGTGCAAAGTCACTAGCTATTTTATTCCCATTAACAAAGACCTTTCAGAGAGAAACAAGAAGTCTACGGGTATAGGCAATTAAACAAGAGAGGGCTGAACACTGCCCGCTGAATGAATTGTACAAAGTATTAAGTAATTAAAATTCAAGCCTCACAGCAAGATGTTGTCCCATTCGATTCTCAGCTGGAGCGTTTTCTGTGTGGAGGCATGCGCGAATGGGCGTGCCTTCGTTGAAGGTTGTGCGTCAGGGCTTGTAACTCGGCATGTAAAAATTCACTACCAAACATTAGCGGACCGGAGTTCCGCTGTGGTGACCCCTAACCGGGATAAGCCGAAAGACACAACAACACTGGCAAGCAGTTGTGTGAAAAAATAAATTAAGTCTGAAACTGAGGGAAGGGAATAAGTTATGCAAGTAGCAAGAAGCCCTAGCATTTTGTATTAAAGATAGCTAGCACACTTTTTATTAGGGCTAAAAGTTTATGCTTACTGAAAGCATCTGGGAGGAGAAAAAGTAAGAAAAGAAGTTAAACATGCAATTTAGAATATGCAACTTTAATTTTAGATTAGGTAATGCCCATGTGTGCAGCCAATAATTTGTGGCAACTGTTCCTATCTGAAGGGGTACACATCATTTGCTGAAATTGTATACAGTTTTGTGTGATTGCGTTGAAATGGGATGGGGGTTCTGCAACTGTATTTCGTTTTTTTTTTTAAATATTTTCATTGAAGCAGAAAAAGTCTTATAAAATGTGGCAGGTTCAAATGGAGATGGATTCAGCATGCCAAACATTAACGTACTCATGTAAGCAAAAATGCACTGCAAAAGAACGGTCATGTAAAATAAGTAGGAGTTACAGCTTTCCATCATCACAAGGGATGCTTTATTCATATCATCATAGAATGCAAATAGCCTTACAGGTATACACAAAGCAATGAGTACGGAATTATATTAAGACATGTACAGTGGAAATAATGTTGCAGTAAACATATTTGGAAATAAATGAGCATGTGAATTTGACAAAGGATTTCAGGGTGAATGCTCATCAGAATATCATGGATAATACTAACTACTAGAGGGGATCCAATAGTGAAAGAAGAGTGGAAAAAGACAATGTTAGATGTGTGGCAGTAAGGAAGGGAAGCAGGATTATGCTGGAATGCGTTTATATAAACCTGCTATTATGGAGCTTAAGCATGCTTTGATAAACACATTCTCAGTACGTAAAGTTTTCAGCAATAATTTGCAATAGTGAGGATATATCAGGGGCACCTAAAGGGAAAGTGTATATATATATATATATATATATATATATATATATATATATATATATATATATAAAATAAAAAAAGAAGGTAAATTCCTGAACACACAATAATATTTAGTATGAAAGATGTGAAATTCAGTGTTTGGAACCCAGACAGAATTTTCAAATTCCCCAAGGTACAATAACTGGGTTAAATGGAGAGAGATTTCACAGTAAAGTGTAGTTAACTGAAAGCAGAACTCCATCTCATAACTACTTCAGATCATGGACCAATAAAACGTAAGATAAAGATTCAGGATTAATGAAATAATAATGAGACTCTGGTGCTTTTTACTTACCCGTTGAAGAGAGAAGAATTTAAGGAATGGATAGTGGAAAGTGATGGCACTTGAGTTTGTTCATGCTCATATCACCAGAGGCAAAATTCCATACCACTTCTTTGCTACAAGTCCTCCCCTCCCATGATCTAGGAAACCCACAAAATAATTTTAAGCTTACTGGAACACTTTATCCAACCCATATTCATGGGTGACGTTAAAGTTGCCCCACTACTAAAAATGGGAATCATGTACAAGATGAAATGTACAGGCACAGAAATTCATAGACTTTCTACTTACTTTCCTCACTTGCTTAGAGAAAAAGTACAGTTGTGTATACTTAGCATAAATGTAGATGTTCAAGTGTATTTACTGTTGCAGTCATTACAATTGGGTTATCCTGCTGGCAGGCTACCCTCAGTTGGCCTGAATTCCAAAGTCTAGGTCCAGCATCGGTTGCGGTCGCCTCTTCCCTGACGTCAGTGCGCCAGGGGTATAAAAGATGCAGCAGATGCCATTTTTTTTCAGTTTTTCTTGTCCCAGATGTCAGGTGCCCCCAAAAGGGTAGGCTAAAAATATGTCAATAAAACATTCATACACCAAAATAAATATTTTGCCTTCATCTACAAGCAAATACACCACATAGGTTGTATAGAATAGAGAAGTACAGATAAGTTCCAGCAGAGATGGCGGGTGAGTAACCTGGACTGCAACAGTGAATAAACTCGAACATCTACATTTATGGTAAGTGTACACAACTGTACTATGTTCTTCGTGTTTCTCTGTTGCAGTCATTACAATTGGGTTGAATCCCCTGAATGCCCTGGATTTAGAGTAGAGTGGTAAGTGATAGTGCTTTGTGAAGGTGTGCACTGAACTCCAAGTGGCAGCCTCTAAAAGGTCTTTGGTTGTTACGCCCCTGAGGAAGGCTGCTGAAGTGGCTGCTGCCCTGGTTGAATGTGGCCTAATCCCCTTAGGTACTGGCTTGCCATGTTGTGAATAGCAGAAATGAATGCAGTGGCCTATCCACTTTGAAATAGTCTGCTTTGAGATAGCTTTTCCCTGTGATCCTGCAGCATATGCCACTAGTAATTGCTCTGTCTTTCTGAATGCTTTGGTTCTGTTCAAATAAAAGCGTAGCTGTCTGTGTATATCCAAAGAATGCAGAATTCTCTACCCCTTATTCTGTGGGTTTGGATAAAAAGTAGGCAGATGAATAGTTTGGTTAAGGGCCACACTGGACACTGCCTTAGGCATAAATGTCGGGTTTGTCCTCAGAGAAACCCTGTCTGGATGAAAAATGATAAAAGGTTCCACAGCCATGAGTGCCTGTAGCTCTGAGACTCATCTTGCAGAAGTTATTGTTAGGTGCAGAGTTGTTTTCCAAGATAAAAACTTTATATCAGCTGTAGCGGCTGGCTCAAAAGGAGGCAGGGTGAGTTTTTCCAAGACATAATTGAGGTTCCATGCAGGTATTGGTGATCTCCTGGAAGACCTTACATTTTTGGTCCCTCTGAGGTACTGCCTTAATAAAGCATGAGAAAAGATTGGTGGCTCTGTATTGTAATGAGCCGAAATGGCAGAGGCATGAATTTTTATAGATGAAAAAGATGGGGCTTTGTCCAGCATCTCAGTCAAGTATTGTAAAATCTGAGGAATACACAAAAAATACAAAATAAAAAATTTTTATAGAGCAATGTTTAATATATATATGTCAATACTATTCTTGTGTTAAATGTGTTTTAGATGTGCTTTTCCATATTGAAATTAACTAATTTAATCTAGCTATTATTTCTGAAAATACTCATTATCAGCATCAACTTTTAGTGTTTATATTTGATACTGATAACTAGTTGTAGCATGGTATACAAACAACTCAGCCATTCTAAAAACTTGGGCTGTCTTTAAACGGAATGTAGTAACCAGAAACTTTAATTAGTTTTTATTAACTCTTCAATTGAAAAATTGCATGACTTGTTTGTTTTAATTTGGCGCCTTTTCTTAGATTTACCTGTATAAATAGATGTTTTGAATTTTATATACATTGTCTGATGAAGCGTGGTGGTGAAAGCGCTTACAATAAACGTTTTTGGTGTTCGTATACTGGATTATTTACTGCTTATTGCAAAAAGTGAAGTTTTTGTTCTTGATTTACTGACTTGTTGTCGCATTTTATATGCTTACTGCCAATTGAAAAAGTGAAGTCATTGCTCTTGATTTACTGATCTGCCGCTGCATTTCACATGCGCTTTATGTCTGGATTGGATATATCAGGACTTTATACAGTCTCGTGGTGAGAGAGCCTGGTTGTTTTCCTCAAAATCTGAGGAATGTTTGGTACAGCTATGTCAATTCCTAGTGCCTGGTTCCAAGCACAGAATCTCTTCCATTTTCCAGCATAGGATTTTCTAGTACTAGGCCTCCTGGCCTCCAAAATGACATCCATCACCGCTTTAGTGAGAGGTGTGTTTTGTATGACTACATTATCCGCCATGCTGGCAGATTTAAGGTCTTGAGTTGGCTGTGCAGGATCGTTCTGCTGGGACAGTAGATGAGGCACTTGAGATCCAGGCTGGGCATGGAGACAAGTTCCTTAGGATTGGATACCAGTACTGGCGTGGCCAGTCTGGGGCAATCAGTATCATTTTTGGCTTCTCCTGTATGACCTTTAGGAGTACCTTGGGGAGGAGAGGCAAAGGAGGAAAGGCATATATTGTTAAGTTTTTCCAGCTGAAAGATAGAGTATCCACTTTCCATGCTTGTCGGTGATAAGTCCTTGTGCAAAATCTCTTTAGTTGGCAGTTGTGAGGTGAGGCAAATAGATCTATGTCTGGGCATCCCCATTTCCTTGTTACCATGCTGAAGACTTGTGGATCCAATTTCCACTCGTGGGGATCCATGAGGTTTCTGCTTAGTTTGTCTGCCAGAGTATTTATCTTTCCTGGCAGGAATTGTGCCTGCAGATGTACTTGGTAAGTCAATGCTGTGTCCCACAAAGTCATAGCTAGTCTGCAAAGGGGGTAAGAATGAGTGCCTTCCTGCTTATGTACCACATGACTGTGGTATTGTCTGTCTATCAGTAGTTGTCCCGGATGAAGTAGGTCCTTGAAGGCTGTCAGGGCATTTTGAACAGCTAGCATCTCTTTTTGATTGATATGTAGATGCATTTGGTTTGTGGACCATGTGCCTTGAATACATCTTCCTGCCATGTGGGCTCCCCAGGTATAAACCGATGCATCCGTTGTTAATGTCTCTGTGGCTTGGGGTAGAGTGAATGGCTGTCCCTTGTTCTGGTGACAGGCCTTCACCCACCATCGAAAGTCCTGCTGAAGGCAGGGAATGAGAGTAACTATTGTTTCAAGGCTGTGGCAATGTTGTGTCCAAACACTTTTTAGGTACCATTGAAGTTTCATTATATGCAGTCTTGCATATGGAATTAGTAGAATGCAGGATGCCATGAAGCCCAAAGCCTGCAGAATTTTTCTTGCAGATAACTGGGCCTTTGTTGACAACAGTTTGAAATAGGTAGTCAGTTGTCTTTGTTTGTCTGGCGTGAGATAAGCCATCTGGGCAGTTGTATTTAAGCTTGCACCCAGGAATATTATCTCTTGAAAGGGTACTAGTTTTGATTTCTGTTCGTTGACTGTGTACCCTAGGCATGGTAGTAATCTCTCTACAAACGCCAGATGCTATAGTAGAATGTCCTTGTTCTCTGCTTGAATGAGGCAGTCATCCAAGTAAGGATATATTTGTATTCCTCTTTGTCTGCAGTATGCAATTACTGGTGCCAGGAACTTTGTGAAGACCCTGGGCGCAGTAGATATGCCAAAGGGCAGTGCAGAGAATTGGTAGTGCATTGAGCCAGCTTTGAATCTGAGGTATCTTCTGCATGTTTGTCTGATTGGGACATGCAGGTATGCCTCTTTTAGATCTAAGTCACAAGCCAAGTCTTCTTGCCCAACATGGGCAGAAGCTGCTGTAGAGTCAACATTTTGAATTATCCAGATATGTGTTTAGAATATACAGGTCCAGTATTGGTCTCCAGGCTTTGTCCTTTCTGGGTACCAAGAAAAGCCTTGAATAGAATCCTTGTCTCTGGTACTTTTTGGATGGCCCTCATTGTCCATGAGGGATGAAACTTGTTTTTGTGCCTCTGCCCATTGATTGCGTGGCAGGTCTGGCATACCGTTTGGCCTTGGCAGGGTGTGGAAGTGGAACCTGTAGCCTTGTGATACTATATTTAGGACCCACTTGTCCTGGGTGATCATGTGCCAGTTTTGTGAGAAAAGTGCTAGTTTTCCCCCCAGAGGAGCTGCCAAAAGAGAAGTGCTTGGTGCTGGAAGGGGGAAGTCATTGAGATTGTTTCCTGTATGGCTGTGATTTTTCCTCTCCGCTCTTGGAGGTAGAAGCACCCCATTGTTTAGGGCTGTATGAGCCTTGGGGCCGTGATCTGCATCTGGGGCATCTGTATTTGCCTTTTTATGGCCTATCTGACACTGGAAAGGACCAATTCTTTCTAGGCCAGTTCCTGCTAAATCTGGGGGGCTGTACCTGCAAGAAATCCTTGACTGTTTGTATAGATTTAGCTTTGTCCTCCATTTTCTTCAACACCTCTTCTGCTTTAACACCAAACAAAGTATCATGCTGTAATGGAGAGTCTAATAGTTTTGCTTTAACATGATCAGGGAGATTCTGTTCTTTTAACCAAGCATGCCTCCTAATGACAGAACCTGTAACAGCGGCCCTGCAGGAGGCCTCTAGAGAATCAAAACCATATTGCAAAGTATGCTTTCCAACTTGTTCAGCTGCATGCAATAAATCCTGCATTTCTTTGTTGTCTGCACATTCCGAATTTGTTAACATTTTCTGTTTAAGCAATGACATAAGATATTGCTGATATTTAAGCATATGAAATTGGCAATTTAAAGCTCTTACAGCCAAGGTAGCAGAAGTATAAATCTTTTTACCCCATCTGTCTAGGGCCCTAGAATCCCTATCAGAGGGGATAGGGTTTTTTGCAGTAGAATCCGTGACCCCTTTGGGAGATTGAGAGATAGTTTCTGGGTCAGCAGCAGGGTTTTTATAAAGAAATTTATGTGAATCAGGAACCCTATAGTATCTGTCTGGCTCAACAGGAGCTGATGGTAAAGAGTCTGGAGATAGACTGGACTCTGAAAACACATCATCTACAATGTCTAAAACAGGTGGGATACCCAGGGGCCTGTGCTGAGGCAATAAAAGGAAGTCTCTGAGCCTTTTCTTGGATTCTGAGTAATCTTGGCTCTCCCAGTGGAAATGCTCCCTCACAGTATGCAGTGTCTCCCCAAAAGAATAATCCTCAGGAGGAGAGGCTGAAGGGATATATTCTTCAGCATCAGAATCCTCATAGGGAGGAATAGAATATTCCTGTTCAGAGGAGGAATCAGAGGAAATGGAAACCTGGTCTGAAGATTCATAATCTAACTCTTGCCTAGGCCTCTTATCAGGAGGGGGATGGGAACCCCTGATCAAAGTAATTAGGTCTTCAGACATTTTAAGCATCTGCTTTTTAGGCATGGAGGCCTGTCCAGGAGAATGCTGTATTTGTTTCTTTGTCTTGAGAGCTGCTTTAGTCTTTGCCTTTGAAGCTGAAGTAGGTTTCACATATAACTGTGTAGGCCTGAAAACACCCTCAAAAGCAGATGCCTGCTCAGCGGCTCCGGACCCATCTGAGGGAATAGTTTCCAAGTGCCCAATACCTTGAGTTTCCAGCGGCCTAGTCGGCTCCACGTGGGAGTCGGAAGTGGCCTGTGGCTCTCAGGTAGCGGGCATCGGGCTGCGAAAGCGCCTCACTGAGAACCGGTGACAGGCCTAGCAGAAGCCTCGTCGGCGGTTTTGGATCTTGGATGCCTGTCCTTTTCTTTGTCTTTGCGCTTTTTGTAAACTCCGGTAGTCAGCTGTTCTGACGGCATTATATAATTAAATCTTCTGCCAAAGTAGTGGAATGCAAAATTGTACCGACGCATAATAGTGCGTTGGTTAAATCTAGCACAAAACCGACAACTAGCAACGTTATGGTCAGGGCCTAGGCAAGGAATACAGTAAGAATGAAAATCCTTATGAGGTATTTGCTTCCCACAAGAAATACAATTAACTTTTTCTGACATTGGTCTGGAGCAAGAAAAAAGTTTCCCCAACGGGGTACTTAGCTTTAATGAAGACTTCGGATCTGAAATTCGAATTTGAAAAACTCAGGAGTCGGCCAACCGGCACTTGCGAACTGCTTTTGCTTCGGGCACCGCGCGGCAAGAAAGACTGAAAAACATGGCGTTGGCAGCATCTTTTATACCCCTGGCACACTGACGTCAGGGAAGAGGCGACAGCAACCGACGCCGGACCTAGACTTTGGAATTCAGGCCGACTGAGGGTAGCCTGCCAGCAGGATAACCCAATTGTAATGACTGCAACAGTGAAACATGAAGGTCATCATGCTGGAGGGATAGACGCCTGTCCCAGAGACTTCCCATACTCTGGAATAAACTACCTATCTATATCAAACAAAGCTCCTCATTAGCACTCAAGAAAAATCTTGATGATTGGATGGGAAATAGGAAATTCACCCCGGGGATCACCTCTGTGCTGTGCTCGACAGTGGCACAGGAAAATAATTTTCTTGGGTGGCAAAAGCCAGGGTACCTTTTTGGTTGGGCTTGTATAGGCCCCAGGGCCGATAGACTAGTACCTACCTATGAACCTATGAACTTTCTAAACACAAATTCCCTGGACCAGTCTGTCAACGCACCAACCAAAGTTGCATTCACACTGGATCTGATCCTCATTAAAGTATGAAAGCCCCTAATGGAATGTCCTCTCTGATAAGATCAGACGACAAAATGGTCTCCTTTGAAGTAAAAATAAAGCCTGGAACCCCATCTAAATCCATTCAGGAACTACTCTAAGACATCTAAGTGATAACTTGGCAAATTTTCAAGCCCCTCCTAAGCCCTGAGAACATTGCTGCCTATTGTGACATCTTTTCTCTGGGTCAGTCATCAAGGAGCCTCAGTCCACACCACTGACACTGGTGAGGGATGTTCACTTGGAACAAAAAAATAGATACATACACACACACACTATTTCCAGATGCAGTTCTCTGCACCAAGCACAATTTCCCTTAAAAATACACAGGCAGCACACTTCCATCCTGGGGCTGGTTTTCTCTCTCTCTCTCACCAGGCCTCAGAGAGACTCCACACTGACCATGGCTGTAGAGTCGAGTCCTCAGCTGAGTGTTCCAAGCAAAGTCCTCCACCACCCTCTCTGTGGAACTAGTGTTCTGTGTCCCTGCTCCAAGTAGCTGACACACACACACACACACACACACACACACACACACACACACACACTGGAAGGGCTGGCACAGATTTATCAGCTATGCCACCCTCTGCCCAGACAATAAAGAAGATACTGCCACTAGAACACTCCAAAGCCAGATACTCTAAGGTACCAGGGTACCCAATTATACTGAGTAAAATTAATACTAATACAAATGGTAGTGTTTGACCAGTGCAGCAAGGCGTTCAGGAGTGGTTACAGGGCCAACAAATAAATATAAGTACTCTCAAAGGTTAAAATATTCTCTAAAAGACCAGCCACAATGAAAAGTTTAAATATATTTAATAAATAAGAGCATGAAAATACTAAATCCATTAATCGTAACCCCTTTTCTCATTTTTACACATGGGGTCGAGGTGACACTTCCACAGTGAATCATCTTGAGCCAAGGTTTACACCGCCGGGTGGCTAGCCCTGCCACTGTAGTTCATTCGCACCACCCACTTACGCACACACTCTCACCTATGGCCAATTTAGGTGTGTCCAGTCCACCTACTGCATGTCTTAGGAATGTGGGAGGAAACCAGAGCACCTGGACAAAACCCACGTGACCACAGGGAGGACATGCAGACTCTGCACAGAAAGCACCCAAGCCAAGAATCGAACTGGAGAACCTCTTGCTGTGAGGTGATAATGCTAACCACTCTGCCACTGTGACCACTCTAAAAATATTAAAAATCTATTTACAATAAATGCCAGAGTTTCAATCACAGGAAATATTAAAAATAACACAGACAGACTCACACTGATACAAAAGAAAGGTACTTAACTAATCTCAAAATATTTTCCTGACTGATCTAAAGAATTACTATCCCCTTGTTACTTACTAAAGCAAGGCAAGATGAGGTGGGTGAGTGATCCTTCTTTGTCAGGTTTCAAAAATAGCCTGCCCTGAGACTTCTGTCTTATCTAGTATTAAAACATCTCAGTGCTGGATTACAGAATGACATCACATACATCTGGTCATTTGACTCTGGTTCCCACACTATCCCCTTTACTAGAAACTGAACCAGAATCCAGCACGTGTGTGTCATAATACACACACATAGAGCTTTGCTAAGACACGTTATAGCATCTGGAAGCTATAAAAACATTTCAAAAAACTTCCACCCTAACAAGATAGCAATTAGTTCACTCCCAAGGACAATACAGTAGGACTCCTAGTCCTGGTTTTCCATACATTTTTTCTCTGTCTGCATCAGAACTGTAAGATACAATCTTTATGGCCTAAACCAGGTAATTTAACTTCAGACTATTTTTCAAAGTTAGCTGTACTAAGATTAATCTCTTCTCTTCTAGTATCCTCTGTTAGAACATATTCACTTGAACAGTTACAATACAGTCTGACATACAAGTGCATTTCTTTTCTGTCCAGAAGGACCCATTGTTGGCACATTTTAACCCAGGCAGCTTTACAAATACGTTTTTGCCACAAGCACCTGTACAAATTAGTTTGATATACAAAGGACATAATTCTTTACAAAACTCCAACTACCTATGCTTGCATATCTTAACACATCCACTGCCCTTCTCCTAGTATTGCTGCCAATCTCTCACATCAACACACCTATGTGGAACTGTTCACAAACTATATACATGCAGGTTAATAGCTGTATAGAGGTAGCTGTACCTGTCAGGATTAAGTTCAGAACTCAAAAAAACAAGCTGCCCTGGTGGAGTCACATCATCAATAGACTGTATAACAGAAGGAAGAAAATCATGGCAAGAATTAGGTAGTGTAGCTACCAGCAGGATAAAAATACTCTCAAAATAAACAAAACTCAGAGGACAAAACGTATACAAATGCCAAATTTGAGGTACATCTGGCCTCCCATGCAAAGGCCGATCATAAAGTATTCTTTAGCTATGTCCGTAACCTCAAAGGCAATACAGAACTGTGTGCAGAGCTCATAGTAAAGCTGAGCCACCTACAAAGAGCTAGAAGACATAGTAAATCTACAGCAGACAAATTCACCTCTAACTTTATCCCACTTTCCCAACCTTCCCTCAAAAAATACCATCAAACATAGCTTCCCTGACTATCACAAGGGAATAGGGTCCTCTAAATAACATGAAACATATCAGGCCCTTTGGAATCTTTATTTGACCACAGCCCCCAAACAGGCTTCATGCCTCATGAATGAAGAATGACAACCATCACCCATCTGCACAAAGGCAGGCCATCTATGGACCCTGGAAGTTAGACACCCATAAGCCTAGTCTCGTATGCAAAGTCAAGGAAAGAAATATCATGGAAATGATCAATAATGACAAAGGAAATTTCCAGACATTGGACCCAACCTAGTTTGATACTGTGAAGTGCAGTTCATGACAACTCAACCTGGTAGACTTCTTTGAAAAGGTCATCAAAGCAATGGACTTAGGCAAAATATTTCACACTGCCTACCTTGACCTGGTCAAGGTATATGACACAATAACCCACTCGTCACCTGGAGTATAGTCAGCTGGCTCACAGGCAAGACACACAAGAAGTTAGAATGGGGGAATCCACCTCTAAAGAGAGGCCAGTTACTAGTGGAGTCCCTCGGGGATTGGTCCTGGGCCCACTCCTTTTTTTGGCATCTACTTCTCTGAAGACAGGGCCAATGCCAAGTGCCTCTAGCTAATGATATTTGTAGAAGACTACAAATAAGGAACAGTCAAAGAATCCCCCACAGACAATGTTCTCAAAGAAAGGCTGACATAGAAAAATAACTGGTGTCAGAGCCATGGACTAAAACTAAATTCCAATAAATCCATAATAGTATCCTTCAGGAAATCAGCCACCCCTGAAAACTACCAAATTGACAACACACCTCTAAGAATCTACCCAGCATTCAGGGACCTGGGAACATGCATAGACAGTTAAATCTAGCCTTTTACCACCATGTGTTTATGGTAGTGAGGAAATCATTCTATGTTGTGCAACTTATAAAGATATGGCATCTAGGTCCAAAGAGGTAATTGTTCCAGTGAAAACTGGTGCTTACCAGACCTATCATTGAATACAATTCCCCCTTTGCTATTTACCTAACCAAGGACATCTGACAACTGAATGCCCTCAGAGGTTCCTCACTAAAAGAATACAGAGAATAAATAACATACCCTAGGCAGACTGCTAAAAAAGCCCTATCCCTGTATTTTGTCTCTTACAAGTTGTTCAAAGGAAATCTATGCCTCCATAAAAGTCATCACTGGATCCCAGTCTAATGGACCTCCTTCCTAGCCACAAAACAAACAGCACTATAATTATCCATTCTTAAGTCTTAAACCTTGCCTAAGATATAAATAAGGACCTCTGGAGAGACAGATAAGGATCTCAGATGGTCCTGTCTGCGGAAGAGGCTCCACTGTCCATGTGTAGCAGAGTACCTACCCAACTCAATTCAAGTGTAAATTGGGCAACTGGATAAGGGAACTAGAAATTCACCCCTGGTTTGGCACCTGTGTTTCTAATGAACCATTTAAGGGCTGTGTCCATCTCTCTGGCCCCTGCTTATACATTTTCATATCCTAAGCCCATGCATACACTATCAAGGATACAAGAACATTCCTGTGATTTGGGATGTATTACTAGGCTTAAAAAGGCCCGAGTGGTTGTTAGCCTAGTACACATCTATGAACCTAAATTATTTAAGAGTTATTACGGAAAATAGAAATTTCTTCAGAAGGGATAGGGGTTGAGGACGGATGGATAGCTAGTAAGCAAGATAAAATGGAGTTTAAAAACATTGCAAAAACAAGATAGATGAGAAAATGTAATAGGAATTATTTACAGACTAACAACTGCTGAGTGCTAAAGGGAAATAAGGGGAGTATTTGGATAATATGCATGAGTTTAGAAAGCAACTATCTTCTGAAAACTCCACAGCAAAAAAACTTTTAGCACAACCACTTAGGCAACACAAAGTAGAAAGGGTTTTAGGGAGTCTATAACAAAAAAATAAAATAAAATAAATACCCAGAGAATCTACAGGCAGATATTCTGACATTTTATGAAAATCATATATAAAGCAGAGGAACATGGAAGCCAAGAAATGTCACAGACAGAAACTGTTATGGTAGATTATTATGGAAGATTACTATGCAGACGTCAGCGGTAGAGGAAGTTCAACAATTAATAGATGAGATAGGAAGACATGAGATAAAAAATGGTGATGTATAAATCAATCAATAGGAAAGTCTCCAGGAACAGAATGCATTCTTCTGAAAGCAGGACACAAGAAAGTGAAAGATCTGGACGGTTTTAACAATATGTTAAAAAATGAGAGGAGGGGTATCATTATCTTGGAAGAAAGATGTGGTGGCTGTATTACCAAAAGAGGCTAAACACCATTCAGACCAAGCTTCAACGAGACACATTTCAATTTTAAACCATGACTATTAAAGTGTTTATATCTATAAGGTGAAGTGCAAACATGTTGCCAAAATTTACAGCTATGGACCGGTGCTGTTTTCTGGTGGGGAGACAAACATCTGACAACATATATATATATATATATATATATATATATATATATATATATATATATATACACAACATATATATATATATATATATATATATATATATATATATATATATGACACATGTATGTTCTGAGTGTTCAGGGTCTTGCCCCTACAAAAAAAAAAAAAAAAGTTTAAAAGAAATAAGTTTCAATATTTGTTCTCCTCCTATATTTCTCTCTCTCTTTTTTTTTTAAATGGTGTTTTGTAACTCATCACTGCAAGTCTAGACATTTCACTATGGTACCTTTCTTAAATATGTCCATCGTGGAGTCAAAGTAGGGGTGTACAGTTCTTACCTTCCACAAGATACAGGAGTGGGCAAAATAAAGAAAAACTGTCATTCATTTTCCTTGAAATCATTCAAGAAACCATGTTTAGCAGTGACTTCCAGGTTGTTGTATATTTAATAATTTTGTCATATAAAAGATCCCTGTAAACTCTCTTCACCCATGACCTAGGCCACAAAAGCTATACATACTGATAACTTAGCAACCACTCAGTCAGCACGTGTTTGAGAGGTAGGAGGAAGTCAGATTATCCAAAAGGAGGAATATGAGGAGAAAATGCAAATTTCACACAGATTTTAACCAGTGATCAGGAATGAACCCCAGAATCTGAAGCTGTGGAAAAGCAGCATTAAACCAATGGGTCCTCATGCTGCTCACACTATGCTGCACTTCAGACATTCATATGTATACCAAGACACTCCCTCCCCCTTGTGAGGATACACCCGATCAATCTCACCCTCTGAACTACAGCTTACTAACAAAAGCCTGGTCGACAGAAACTTAACTGGGAATGGTACCCTCCTCCTGCAATGGAAATAAAAGAAAAGTACAGTTGTGTACACTTACCATAAATGTAGATGTTCGAGTGTATTCACTGTTGCAGTCATTACACTTGGATTATCCTGCTGGCAGGCTACTCTCAGTCGGCCTGAATTCCAAAGTCTAGGTCTGGCGTCGGTTTCTGTTGCCTCTTCCCTGACATCAGTGCACCAAGGGTATAAAAGATGCAGCCGACGCCATTTTCATCAGTTTTTCTTGCCCCAGATGTCAGGTGCCCCCAAAAAGGTAGGCTAAAAATATGCCAATAAAAAATGCATGCACCAAAATATATAATACCTTCATCTACAAGCAAATATACCACTATAGATTAGAGAAGTGAAGATAAGTTGCATCAAAGATATGGGGGATGGTGGGTGGGTAACCTGGACTGCAACAGTGAATACACTCGAACATCTACATTTATGATAAGTGTGCACAACTGTACTATGATCTTCGTGTTTCACTGTTGCAGTCATTACACTTGGGTTGAATCCCAAAGCTACTGTTGGGAGGCTGGAGCTAAATAGCATTAGGAGCAACTATGAGGCCCTGCAGAACTGCAGTGGCAAAGCCTGCCCTGGACTTAGAGTAGAGTGGTAAATGATAGTGCTTTGTAAAGGTGTGCACTGAACTCCAGGTAGCAGCCTCCAAAATGTCTTTGGTTGGTACTCCCCTGAGGAAGGCTGCTGCTTTGGTTGAATGTGGCCTAATGCCCTTAGACACTAGTTTGCCATGTTGTGAATAGCAGAAACGAATCAGTGGCTATCCACTTTGAAATAGTCTGCTTTGAGATAGCCTTTTCTTGTGAACCTGCAGCATATGCCACTAGTAGTTGCTCTATCTTTCTGAAAGCTTTGGTTCTGTTCAAGTAGAAGCGTAGCTGTCTGTGTATGTTCAAAGAATGCAGAATTCTCTCCCCCTTATTCTGTGGGTTTGGATAAAAAGTAGGCAGATGAATAGTTTGGTTAAGGGCCACATTGGACACTACCTTAGGCATAAAAGCGGGGTTTGTCCTCAGAGAAACCCTGTCTGGATAAAAAATGATAAAAGGTTCCACAGCCATGAGTGCCTGTAGCTCTGAGACTTGTCTTGCAGAGGTTATTGCTAGGAGCAGAGCTGTTTTCCAAGATAAAAACTTTATATCAGCTGTAGTGGCTGGCTCAAAAGGAGGCAGGGTGAGTTTTTCCAAGACATAATTGAGGTCCCATGCAGGTATTGATGATCTCCTTGGAAGGCTTAAGTTTATGGCTCCTCTGAGGTACTGCCTTAACAAGGGGTGAGAAAAGTTTGGCGGCTGTGTATTGTAATGAGCCGAAATGGCAGAGGCATGAATTTTAATTGATGAAAAGGATAGGCCTTTGTCCAGCATCTCAGTTAAGTATTGCAGAATCTGAGGAATATTTGGAACAGCTGTGTCAATTCCTTGTGCCTGGTTCCAAGCACAGAATCTCTTCCATTTTCCAGCGTAAGATTTTCTGGTACTGGGCCTTCTGGCCTCCAAAATGACATCCATTACAGCTTTAGTGAGAGGCGCATTTTGTATGACTACATTATCCGCCATGCTGCCAGATTTAAGGTCTTGAGTTGGCTGTGCAGGATCAGATTGTTTTGTTGGGATAGTAGATGAGGTATCTGAGGCAAGGTCCAAGCCGGGCATTGAGACAAGTTCCTTAGGATTGGATACCAGCACTGGCGGGGCCAGTCTGGGGCAATCAGTATCATCTTTTGCTTCTCGTCTGACCTTTAGGAGTACCTTGGGGAGGAGAGGCAGTGAAAGAAAGGCATATACTGCTAAGCTTTTCCAGCTGAAAGATAGGGCGTCCACTTTCCATGCTCGTCTGTGATAAGTCCTTGTGCAGAATCTTTTTAGTTGGTAGTTGTGAGGAGAGGCAAACAGATCTATATCCGGGCATCCCCATTTCTTTGTTATCATGCTGAAGACTTGTGTATCCAATTTCCATTCCTGGGGATACATGAGATTTCTGCTTAGTTCGTCTGCCAGAGTATTTATCTTTCCTGGCAGGAATTGTGCCTGCAGATGTACCTGGTAAGTCAATGCTGTGCCCCACAAAGTCATGGCTAGTCTGCAAAGGGGGTAAAAATGAGCGTCTCCCTGCTTGTTTATATACCACATGACCGTGGTGTTGTCTGTCTTTATCAGTAGTTGTCCCGGATGAAGTAGGTCCTTGAAGGCTGTCAGGGCATTCTGAACAGCTAGCATCTCTTTTTGACTGATATGTACATGCATTTGGTTTGCGGACCATGTGCCTTGAATACATCTTCCTGCCATGTGAGCCCCCCAGGCATAATCTGATGCATCCGTTGTTATTGTCTGTCTGGCTAGGGGTACAGTGAATGGCTGTCCCTTGTTCTGGTGACAAGCCTTCGCCCACCATTGAAACTCCTGTTGCAGGTAGGAAATGAGGGTAATTATTGTTTCCAGGCTGTGGCAATGTTGAGTCCAAACACTTTTTTAGGTACCATTGACATTTCCTCATATGCAGTCTCACATATGGAATTAGTAGAATGCAGGATGCCATGAAGCCCAAAGCCTGCATAATTTTTCTTGCAGATAACTGGGCCTTTGTTGCCAACAGGTTGAAATAGGTAGTCAGTTGCCTTTGTTTGTCTGGCGTGAGATAAGCCATCTGGGCAGTTGTATTTAAGCTTGCACCCAGGAATATTATCTCTTGAGAGGGTACTAGTTTTGATTTCTTTTCGCTGACTGTGTACCCTAGGCCTGTTAGGAATCTCTTTAGAAACGCCAGATGCTGTAGTAGTATGTCCTTGTTCTCTTCTTGAATGAGGCAGTCGTCCAAGTAAGGATATATTTGTATTCCTCTCTGTCTGCAGAATGCAATTACTGGTGCCAGGCACTTTGTGAAGACCCTGGGCGCAGTAGATAAGCCAAAGGGCAGTGCAGAGAATTGGTAGTGCATTGAGCCAGCTTTGAATCTGAGGTATCTTCTGCATGTTTGTCTGATTGGGACATGCAGGTATGCCTCTTTTAGGTCTAAAGTCACAAGCCAAGCCTTCTTGCCCAGCATGGGCAGAAGTTGCTGTAGAGTCAACATTTTGAATTTTGGTATATCCAGAAAAGTATTTAGAATAGATAGGTCCTGTATTGGTCTCCAGGTCTTGTCCTTTCTTGGTACCAAGAACAGTCTTGAATAAAATCCTTGTCCCTGCTCCTGCTCTGGTACTTGGTGAATGGCCCTCATGTCCATGAGGGATGAGACTTGCTTTTGTGCCTCTGCCCATTGATGTTTTGGCAGGTCTGGCCAACCGTTTGTCCTTGGCAGGGTATGGAAGTGAAACTTGTAGCCTTGTGACACTATGTCTAGGACCCATTTGTAACAGCGGCTCTGCAGGAGGCCTCCAAAGAATCAAAACCGCATTGCAAAGTATGCTTTCCAACTTGTTCAGCTGCATGTAATAAATCCTGCATTTCTTTGTTTTCTGCACATTCAGAATTTATCAACATTTTCTGTTTAAGCAGTGACATAATATACTGCTGATATTTGAGCATATGAAACTGATAATTTAAAGCCCTTATAGCCAAGGTAGCAGAAGTGTAAATCTTTTTTCACCATCTGTCCAATGCCCTAGAATCCCTGTCAAAGGGGGTAGGGTTTTTTGCAGCAGACGCCTTGACCCCTTTGGGACCCTGAGAGAGAGTTTCTGGGTCAGAAGCAGGGTTTTTGAAAAGGAATTTATGAGAGTCAGGGACCCTGTAAGTACCTCTCCTGGCTTAACAGGAGCTGGAGGTAAGGAGTCAGGGGTCAGACTGGACTCTGAAAATACATCAACAATGTCTAACACAGGTGAAATAGCTAGGGGCCTGTGTTGTGGTAGTAAAAGGAAGTCTCTAAGCCTTTTCTTAGATTCTGAAAAATCTTGGCTTTCCCAGTGGAAATGCTCCCTCGTGTTATGCAAGGTTTCCCCAAAAGAGTAATCCTCAGGAGGAGAGGTTGAATGGATAGATTCTTCAGCATCAGAATCCTCATAGGGAGGAAGAGAGTATTCCTGATCAGAAGAGGAATCAGATGAAATGGACAGGTGAAATAGCTAGGGGCCTGTGTTGTGGTAGTAAAAGGAAGTCTCTAAGCCTTTTCTTAGATTCTGAAAAATCTTGGCTTTCCCAGTGGAAATGCTCCCTCGTGTTATGCAAGGTTTCCCCAAAAGAGTAATCCTCAGGAGGCGAGGCTGAATGGATAGATTCTTCAGCATCAGAATCCACATAGGGAGGAAGAGAGCATTCCTGATCAGAAGAGGAATCAGATGAAATGGAAACCTTATCTGAAGATTCATATTCTGTCTCTTGCCTAGGCCTTTTATCAGGTGGGGGATGGGAACCCCTGATCAAAGTAATTAAGTCTTCGGCCATTTTGAGCATCTGTTTTCTTGGGCATGGAGGCCTGTCCATGAGGCTGTTGTACTTGTTTCTTTGTCTTTAAAGGTGCTTTAGTCTTTGCCTTTGAAGCTGAAGTCATTTTAATGTATAACTGAGTAGGTCTGAAAACACCCTCAGAAGCCGATGCCTGCTCAGCGGCTCCGGACCCATCTGAGGGAATAGTCTCCGAAGGTCCAATACCTTGAGCTTCCAGCGGCCTAGTCGACATGGTAGTCTGTAGTGGCCTTTGAGTCTAAAATAGTGGGCGTCAGGGGCTGCGAAAGGGCCTCACTGAGAACCGGCCTGTCCTTTTCTTTTTCTTTGCGTTTCTTGTGAATTCCGGTAGTCGGATGGCTATCTGACGACATTGTATAATTAAATCTTCTGCCAAAATAGTGTAATGCAAAATTGTACTGACGCGAAATAGTGCGTTGGTTAAATCTAGCACAAAACTGACAACTAGCAATGTCGTGGTCAGGGTCTAGGCAAGGAATACAGTAAGAATGAAAGTCCTTATGAGGTATTTGCTTCCCACAAGAAATACAATTATTAACTTTTTCTGACATCGGTCTGGAGCAAAAAAAAAGTTTCCCCAACGGGGTACTTAGCTTTTAATGAAGACTTTGGATATGAAATTCGAACACGAAAATCTCAGGAGTCGGCCGACCGGCACTTGCGAACTGCTTATGCTTCGGGCACCGCACAGCAAGAAAGACTGAAAAAAAATGGCGTCAGCTGCTTCTTTTATACCCCTGGCGCACTGACGTCAGGGAAGAGGTGACAGCAACCAACGCCGGACCTAGACTTTGGAATTCAGGCAGACTGAGGGTAGCCTGCCAGCAGGATAACCCAAGGGTAATGACTGCAACAGTGAAACATGAAGAACATCAGTCAATACACTGATGAGTGCTTCAAATCCGACTGCAAATGCAGTATTGGCATTTGGTAATGCAATAATGCCTGACTGGTATTTACTGATCAAATGCCCTGGACTCCTTGCAACTGGAGAGGTTGTTCCCAGGGGCGACACGTGCTATAGGACTGCAGCCCCCCCCCCACCTGTAGAATAAAACAATACTGAAAAATAAAATAAATTCACAGACTCCACGCATGCATGCATGGTTCCTGACTGCTGTGTTATAAAGACCAGAACTCCATGCACGCATGCATGCTCATTACAGAGCTTCAGACTGCTCTGTTAGGCAGTCCGGATAGGGAAGGCAGGAAATTCTGCCCTTCCAGCCCAGAGGTCTGTGCGGTGATGACCACACAGATCAGAAGATCACCAGACTGCATCGCCTGCAGGATGGAGGCCTCCAGCCTACTTCTCATGGGACAGGGTGCTCTCACAGGAGACCCATGCGCGGGCCAGGATGCCAGAGGACGTAGCTGGAGAGGATTTGTGGATCGGCGGCTGTTTTGAGACCAGGATGCCAGAGGACTTAGCTGGGGAGGATTGGCGGCCGTTTTGAGACCAGGATGCCAGAGGACTTAGCTGGGGAGGATCGGCGGCCGTTTTGTGGAGGACTTTAGAAGCAAACAGGAGGGTGTGTGTGTGTGTGTGTGTGTGTGTGTGTGTGTGTGTGTGTGTGTGTGTCTAATGTCCCAGTTGCTACACGGTGGTAGGTAGAGAATAAGGCTTGAACCCTGTACCTTGGAGCCAAGGTGGCAGGAGTCAATTTCCTACCCATCACCATTTGTAAAACGATTGCAGATTTTTCCCTCATACTTGTTCTATTCCTCATAAAATCTGTGGTTTCTGTATTTTTATGTCCTTGCAAAGCCAGTAGTGCATTGGTGCAGTGGTAGCATTGTTCCCTGACAATCTACAGGTTCTCTGGTTTGATTAGCAAAAGTAAATTAAGGCACCAAAGTTACACACTGGAAATCAGTCACTGTACTTTATTGCAGAAGACAAACGGTAATGTTGCTTCATCAGACCACATCACTACAACTGATGCTTGGTTAAATACTAGGACAATTAGTATGACATCACAATTTAAAAAGATATTACTCCACAAACATAAGAACATATATCAATATCCATAAGAAAAATGCATAAAATATATACTATTTGTTGTAAGATTAAAAATTTAAAACAATGGCTACTGTCTGTATTCAGGACATGATTAGCTACAGCATTTGATTGCTTCTGGTAAGGACAAACAGAGGTGGTGACGTAGAAAACCACACTGAAGAATTAGAACAACAATGGTAAATTACAAGCAGATAGATATCCTGGTTTGAATGGCTGCACCTCATTAGTTCCTTACCTTAAGGCCAGGCGCCTTAAACACTAAAACATGAGTTTTATATATATATATATATATATATATATATATATATATATATATATATATATATATATATATATTTTTTTTTCATAGTACTATTATGGTTATGTGTGTGCATATGCATATTTATATATATATATATATATATATATATATATATATATATTTTTTTTTTTTTAATAACCATCAGGGATGACACCCCCCCTTTTTTAAATATTAATATTTTTAAAAAATTTTAATATTACTGTTTTTAAATATTATTGTGTGTAAATACACATCTTTCTATATATTTTATGCATTTTTCTTATGGATATTGATATATGTTCTTATGTTAGTGGAGTAATATCTCTTTAAATTGTGATGTCATACTAATTGTCCTAGTATTTAACCAAGCATCAGTTGTAGTGATGTGGTCTGATGAAGCAACATTACCGTTTGTTTTCTGCAATAAAGTACAGTGACTGATTTCCAGTGTGTAACTTTGGTGCCTTAATTTACTTTTGCTGTTGTTGTGTGTTTTGGGCACCTCAGTGTACCTGCAGCCGTTTGGTTTTTGCATCTTCAGTCTCTGGTTTGATTCTTGGCTGTAGTGCCTTACCTTCTCTGTGGAGTCTGTATGCCCTCCCTGTATATGCTTCCTCTAGTGTTCTCCCATCTTACAAAGACGTGTCTGTCTGGAGTGTTTCTCCCTAGGCCTCTGCTAAAAATTAGCTTTTGTTCCAAGTCAGACTTTCCTGGTTAACAAATGTTAAAAATGACACGCATTGAATATCAAACTTCATATTCTTCAGAAAGTGCATGGTAACACAAGCTTTTATTCTAGCAATTTTCTAAGTGTATAAGATGGATATTTGAAATTTGTCCCTATTTTGGGGACTGTATTCCCCCATTATTGGTTTCATCCAGGTTTTTTGTGTTAAGGTTGAGAGCTATGGTAAGAAATGAATTCAGTGAATATGTTTGGGGCTATATTCCGCCATTACTGGCTTTGTCCGGGTGTTTTTTGCTAAGAGATTGAGAGCTATGGCGAGAACTAAATTCACTGAATGTTTGGGGGCTGTATTCACCCATTATTGGCTTTGTTCAGGTGTTTTGTGCCAAGAGATTGACAGCTGTGCTATGGTGAGAACTGAATTCACTAAATGGTAGCCATTTAAGTTTCCGTCTTCCTCGTTCACAAAACAGCTGATTTGGCATAGGGGTATGTTGCTCTGACTGTTTTGCACAGGGTCCTGGGTTTAAGGCTTGGCAGTGAAATGTATGGTGGTAACACAGCATTTTATTCTAGCAACTTTCCAACATTATACAAGCAATGTTTAAAATCTGCCCCTGGTCTTTTGTCCCCCCCCCCCCACAATAAACTTTGGCTTTTTCCAGATTTCTTTGTGCTGCAAAGTTCAGAGATACAGCTGAGTGAGTAGATTTTACAATGAGCTGAGAGCTGCAGGGAAGCAGAAGTTTAGTGCTGCTTATGTTGAGTCTGCTTGCCTTGTTAATAGCACAACAGGTAGTATAATTGCGTTTGATGCAGAAGACTGTGGGTTCCACTCCCACAGTAGATAGATGCATTGCTGATACTGTACTAGGTTGCAAAGGGGGTGGATGCTGCACTCCTTTTTGGCGAAGATACCTAGTAACTATGAACCTGTTATCAGTTTGCCATCCATTCCCTATTGCAATATTACTGGCTTATCATTTTTTAGTGTAAGACAGGCAATTTATTCCTCAAGGGTAACAGGCATTATGAAATACAAAGTTGTTTGCTAGCAGCAACGTCTTCATTAGTTACAGAAATCTTTAATATGGAATTATTTAGATGACTTTTACTTCTTCAGAGATTGTGCATATGTACTGATACTGGTGGACTGTATAAGTTTGGGTAGATTTTTATGATGGAAATGTTCTGAATTGGGCAGTTTTGTCATTACTGGTGCATGCATTTTGTTTCATTATTTACTGGAAAATTTTCAAAACAATAAATTTAAAACACCCTCTAAAACTGTACTGTATTATACAAGGAATATAATTTAATACAATCAGGAAGGTGTATAAAAGAGCATGTGTATGTTTCGTGTGCAAGGGGCCTGTGATTTGAAAACAGCCCAAACCCAAAGTTAATCTGCCACTGGTAAAATGTATTTTCTTTGAATGTGGGTTTCAATGCTGTTTCAGTGAATGTGAGTTTTCAAGGGCAGAGAAGTTTTAATGCTAAGTCTGTTTTCATTGTGAGACTGCATTGCTTTGTTTAGCAGATATGATATCTATTAGTGTTTGCGCTGTAAAATGCAAAATAAAACTTTCAAATGAAGTCCAAATCATCGCAGAAGTAAAGCAGTATGTACATTAGTGTTTATGGTTTTTGTTTTTCGGCTTTTCCCGGTTAGTGTTTATGCTAAATGGGGTGAAATAGCCAAGTAATGGTTCATTGGAATGGCTGTAGGGGGGGGGAAGCTCCATTCGACCATGATTTTGTGAGGGGGGCAGCAAACTCAGACAGCCCCGGCTGAACTATACCTCTCAACTGTCCAGATTTTTGCAGAATGAAGAGATTTTTGCTTCTTATTTTTGGTTTGTTCCTCATAAAATCTGTGGTTTTCTGTCAAATCATTTAGGAATGAAGTCACGAAATAATGACAGACACTCAGTTTCAAACTTCATAACCTTCAGAAAAATGCATGCTAAAGCAAGACCTGTTATTCTATCAACTGCCTCAGTTTATACAAGAACAATTTTTAGTACTGTTTATATGTTCCCCCCATATATTTGGCCTTGTCCAGATTTCCTGCATTAACAGGTTGAGAGGTACATGCAAATAAATTGATTTATAGAATTAGGCATACCCGAACCTCTCAACTGTCCCAGATTTTGGTTCAAAATGTTGCTCTCCTCGTAATAATCCCTCTGCAAAATGGCAATTTTGGAAGAAAACATGGAGGGTTTACAATTAATAAATAACTGTAAAAATCACTTATACATTGCTTTTATTTCAGAAATGCAGGTAGATTCTTTTATTTTGTCAGCTGCTCAAGTTATGTCATTACTGGTGCATGCATTTTGTTTCATTATTTACTGGAAAAATTTCAAAACAATAAATTTAAAACACCCTCTAAAACTGTACTGTATTATACAAGGAATATAATTTAATACAATCAGGAAGGTGTATAAAAGAGCATGTGTATGTTTCGTGTGCAAGGGGCCTGTGATTTGAAAACAGCCCAAACCCAAAGTTAATCTGCCACTGGTAAAATGTATTTTCTTTGAATGTGGGTTTCAATGCTGTTTCAGTGAATGTGAGTTTTCAAGGGCAGAGAAGTTTTAATGCTAAGTCTGTTTTCATTGTGAGACTGCATTGCTTTGTTTAGCAGATATGATATCTATTAGTGTTTGCGCTGTAAAATGCAAAATAAAACTTTCAAATGAAGTCCAAATCATCGCAGAAGTAAAGCAGTATGTACATTAGTGTTTATGGTTTTTGTTTTTCGGCTTTTCCCGGTTAGTGTTTATGCTAAATGGGGTGAAATAGCCAAGTAATGGTTCATTGGAATGGCTGTAGGGGGGGGGGAAGCTCCATTCGACCATGATTTTGTGAGGGGGGCAGCAGCTCAGACAGCCCCGGCTGAACTATACCTCTCAACTGTCCAGATTTTTGCAGAATGAAGAGATTTTTGCTTCTTATTTTTGGTTTGTTCCTCATAAAATCTGTGGTTTTCTGTCAAATCATTTAGGAATGAAGTCACGAAATAATGACAGACACTCAGTTTCAAACTTCATAACCTTCAGAAAAATGCATGCTAAAGCAAGACCTGTTATTCTATCAACTGCCTCAGTTTATACAAGAACAATTTTTAGTACTGTTTATATGTTCCCCCCATATATTTGGCCTTGTCCAGATTTCCTGCATTAACAGGTTGAGAGGTACATGCAAATAAATTGATTTATAGAATTAGGCATACCCGAACCTCTCAACTGTCCCAGATTTTGGTTCAAAATGTTGCTCTTCCCGTAATAATCCCTCTGCAAAATGGCAATTTTGGAAGAAAACATGGAGGGTTTACAATTAATAAATAACTGTAATAATCACTTATACATTGCTTTTATTTCAGAAATGCAGGTAGATTCTTTTATTTTGTCAGCTGCTCAAGTTTTGTCATTACTGGTGCATGCATTTTGTTTCATTATTTACTGGAAAAATTTCAAAACAATAAATTTAAAACACCCTCTAAAACTGTACTGTATTATACAAGGAATATAATTTAATACAATCAGGATTTATAGAATTAGGCATACCCGAACCTCTCAACTGTCCCAGATTTTGGTTCAAAATGTTGCTCTTCCCGTAATAATCCCTCTGCAAAATGGCAATTTTGGAAGAAAACATGGAGGGTTTACAATTAATAAATAACTGTAATAATCACTTATACATTGCTTTTATTTCAGAAATGCAGGTAGATTCTTTTATTTTGTCAGCTGCTCAAGTTATTAAAAAATGTCCCTTCTTTGACAGGTTCCCAGCTGTATTGTGTGGCTATTTTATATTTTTGAATCACATTTTTGGTCCATTTTTCATAAAATTGTGTTTTTTGGCAAATTAGTGGCAAATCATTAAAGACTGAAGTTAGAAAAAAATGACAGACATTTCAGTTTCTGATTTCATACCCTTCAGAAAATTCATACTATTGCAAGACCTACTATTCTATTATCTTTCTAAATTTATAAGGGCAATATTTAAAAATTGTCCTTATTTTTGGGCCTTTGTCCCACTTCTATGTATGGCTTTGTCCAGATTTCTTGCTCTGAGGTTGAGAGGTATGACAAATGTGTCAGGGCCATCGCAGTTAGCCAGCGACATTTCAAATTGTGACATACTTGTTGCACCCCACTCCCCCATGTAGTGACTCTGGATGTGTCCAAGCAAGGCAAGGAGCAGTTATGCAGTGTAGATGTGCAGACTATCCCCCCATCCAAGGCAGACACAAGTACTACAATGGCTTTTCATCTGTCCTTGATTTTGCAGAATGTTCTGGTTTCTGTCATATTTTTATACTGTTGATTTATGCTTATTATTACTCAGAAAGTGCCTGTTGCTCTGTGTTTAAGTAGCAATGCTTTAACGACCATCTGGTAAGCTTGTCTGAGATTGTAAGATGCAAGTAAGTTTTAATAAGCATACTGTTAACGAATTGCCAACATTGAAAACCTTTCTGCTGTTGCCATGCAGAGACTACTTACATAACTAGATAACATATAAGCCTTGGGTATTGAAATGTATAAGACAGTATTTGTAATAAAGGACAGGATTACATTATTTTAAGAGCTCATTACAGACTTTACCTGCAAACTAAACAGAATGCCACTCTATCATGTGTGGTCCATATCCTGTGCAGTAAAATCCTTTAAGCAATGTACATTGAGCTTGTTTCCTGTTTGCTTTTCATTTTTTACTTTGATCATGTTTTCCCCATGAAACAAATAGATAGTTGTTGTCAGGCAGCAGGACTTTTTTGGATAAGAAACATTTTTACAAGTGGGGGTATCACAGAGATTGCTATTTCAGCATGTTACTTGGCATTTTAATAAAACTGAATATAAATTATAATTAGAACTGGAGTGCAAGGAGAAGTGGTTTGAGTTGAGTGCTGCTTGTTTTTCTTATACTTTATTTTGACTAGCATTCCAGTAATGTATTTAAAAAGTAATTTATTTTTTCATGCCTTACAACCTTTTTGTTTCCATCTAGATATTAAGTAAGCTGCCATGCAGCCAATGGATTGAAATATTTTTTTTCTAATACACTTTCCTTTTTTCTTGATTGGACTCTCATAAGGATGGTTTGGCACCCAGGGCAGCGTATTTAATTAAAGTTACAGTTTTTGTGGTTTTGAGCATAGCCCCTCCCCTTTCTAGTTGGCCACACCTATTCCCATTGACCCCACCCATTCAGCTGTCTCCTGCAGCCCCCCTTTGATTTGAAGTCACCAGCCGCCACTGGCTGTTCCCTTTGTCCTGCCCTAGTTATGTCTCTGCCTAGTCCCTTTGCTACTCAAATGGGCACATGCAATGAAGGAAAAAATAATTGCAATATACTAGTGTGCACACACACACACATACATATATATATATATATATATATATATATATATATATATATATATATACACACACACACACACATATATATATATATATATATATATACACATACACACATATATATATATATATATACAAACACATACAAACACACACACACACACACGTGTGCCTACATATAAGTAAATGTGTGTGTATACACGTGTGTGTATGTATGTATATATATATATATATATATATATATATATATATATATATATATATATATATGTACACATACACACACACACACACACACACACACACATGTATCTAAAAAAAATATACATACACATATATATATATATATATACACACATATATATATATATTTACTGAAAAAGGACGACTGACCCAAACATAGACTTTCACAAGATTGATCACACAAGTTTGACTTGGCAAATACTGGCACACTACTATGCATGTGCTGAGCAAAAATCTTGGTGCAAGCAAAATAAAGTTTTAAAAAAGAGAGTGTAAAACATCTTTTTTTGTGTGTGTGTGGGGGGGGGGGCATGTGACTCCCACATCCCCTACTAATTATATATAAAATAACTCTGAGATCAGACAATTTCAAAGAAAGGGCATATACCTACCCAGAGAATTGAACAATATGGCACACCTGGCGACAGTCTGTGTAGTTGACTAAATTCTGTTGACTAAATAGATACTGATCTACACTATTTGCTTGACATACTTGGGACTCCATCCTACATTCAGAGCTGATGAATAGAGAGACAGCTATCCTATCTTGATTTAAAAAAAAAATAGGGGACAGCAGAAGGATAATAAACATTCATAGCACAAATCCTTGCTACTGGCTAACTGGAATGGCAAGTATATAGGAGTCATTAATAGTTTAATAACTACTTTACATGACTAAAAATTGCTAAACTGAGCAGTTATGAAGCTTTGCAGTTAATAGTAGTCCGTTATTTGTGTGGCTGGAGGCAAGAGTGAGGAAAACGTAAATCCTGTGGAAGATATTTTATAGGAAGGAGTTTTTTGGAAGGGATCAAGCATTAGCAGAAGGCTGTACCCAAACTGTGGTAATGATGCATCTTTTCCAACTGTAGCTGTTACTTCTGTTCAGAGAATGTGATATATTTTTGAGGCTCAGAAGAGTGTTGATTTTTGTTTCTCTGGTCTGAAGAAGAGTTTTTGAGCCAGAGTCTGACATCTGAAGAGTTGAGATACTGATGGCTTTTCAATAGAATATACCAATTTTCTGGAATAGGTGACAGCTGTCGTGGTATTCCAAATAAGTACTTTAGTTTTCAAAGTGAAGCTCCATATTTTCAGTTATGGAGGTCTCATTTTTACTTGACTTTTTATTCCTTGGAAGAGGTGGGTAAATATGTAAATAACCATATTTTCTGCACAGAGAATTAAATGCTACTTGATAAAGACGTGTCCTGGATGGCTGGCGAATAAGCATACTAGTATCAATGTTCACAAACAAAGGGGACATCCACAACTGTGGGCAGTACAGAAGTATCAAACTCCCATCACATTGCATGAAAGCTCTGGAGAGGGTGACTGATAAATATGCAGAGTAGCAGAAAGTAAGATGGGAGTTGAGCAGTTTGGATTCAGATCAGGATGCAGCACAAGTGACCCAATGTTTGCAGTGAGACTGCTGAGAAAAGCTAGAGCACGAGGAAAGAGTCCGACTGGGCACTGCTAGACTTGGAGAAAGCACATGACAAGGTCCCAATTAAGCAGATTTGGGCAGTCCTGCCAGTGGTTTTGAAGTCCAAGAATCCTTGGTAGAATTAGTACAAGTTATGTACAAGGGTCCAATGACTTAATTATGCACAGTGTTCAGTTTTTAAAGAAGGGTTCCCTGTGGGAGTGGGTGTGTATCACGGTTCAGCTCTGAACCCACTGCCCTTCATACTGGTGATTAACTGCATTAGCAGACAGGTTGGAGAGGAAAATCAAAGTTGATATATGCAGACAGGGTCTACTTTACATGGTCGACATTTCATAAAGTTGAAGACCATATGATCGACTTTCGAAATGTAGACCTTGTAAAAAATAAATAAATAACTTACCTTCACATTGCTAGTAGGGGGGGTAAGCCCCCATGGGGGGCTCTGCCCACCACACCCCTGGAACTTAAATATACCAACTCCGAGATCACACTACAGAGCGGAAGATGGAAATCTTTCCATTCCGCATGGTACAGAAGATGCCCGTTCCGCATGGTCGACATTTCGAAAGTCGATCATATGGTCTAGGCCATATGGTCTTCGACTTTGTGAAATGTCGACCATGTGAAGGGGACCCATGCAGACAATGTTGCATAACAGGCAGACTCTGAGCAAGAACTTCAGCAAAGGACAATGTAATAGAATGCAAAGTGAATGCACATGGGATGAAACTGATCAGAGATACGATAGTTGTAACGGCAGCTAGAATTGAGATAGGGAAAGTAGTGGAACAGCTTCAAGTATCTGGTAGGGGTGGTTGAGGACAAGGGAAGTCTGAATGAAGAATTCAAAGGTAGAATCAGAGGGGCTGCATCCAAATGGCACAGTGTGTTACGTACAGTGTATGCCAGAAGAATGCAAAAGAAGCTGAAAAGTAAAGTGCCAAAACAGTGGTGCAACCAGTGCTATTGTACTGTGCAGAAACCTGGGCAGTAAAGGCAAAGCAGTTGAGGAAGGTAGAGGTGATGGAGATGAAGTGTCTGAAATAGGCAGTAGGATGCACACTGTGGGACAGACAGAAATTAGGAAATAAGAGCAGAAGCCAAAGCAGCCCAACTGCAGTAAAGGTCAAAGGGAACAGATTATGGTGGTTCAGTCACATGTGCAGAAAAGCAGAAGACAATCTGAGAGAGATGATTTGGGACAGACAGGAAGAAGGCAAGAGGAAACAAGGGTGTCCAGCAAAGAGGTGGATGGATTGTGCAAGAGAAGACCTGTGACGGTCAGGAATGCATGTCAAAGAAAACAACAAGGCTAAGACTGGAACACGGCTGGCAAAAAGATAAAACTAATAAAATACCAATGGACCATACTGGAGACAAAAAACAATTTTATTATAACAAAAGATAAAATGCCTTTCGTTCATAAATTAAAACGAACTTCATCAGCTAATTCCATTAGTTATGTAATTTCCTTTTATACTATTAAGACCAATCACATGTTCATTTAAAAAATCCCTCCATGGTAACCCAACAATAAATAAATGCTCTTGCCATGCAGTTACATACTCTCATAAGCAAAACATAATACCAATTTTTTTTGTAGCTTAAATACGGACCAAACAAAAAGAATTTTTAACTTAATTAAAATATTCTACTTTAAAACATAATTTCATATTTGATCATGAAGAAAACTTTTAAATATTTTGGTAGAAGAGGGGCCAAATGTAACCTTAATAAAGACCAGTGGGAGTCTGAATACATTAAGATCAGCTCAAGTGTGAATTATGAAGCCAGATAAAGGTGGGGGGGTTTGGTACTCATGGATATTATTGACTATGAGAAACAACTGGAAAGTATGCTTAATATTGATTCATACACGCAAGCATCACTTAATCAGTTAAATATAGCCAATGAATGGATTAAAATGTATTTAAATGATATGTCATTGAGGGTAGAATTTATGCTAGCCTGTATAATTATATGCAAATCTTGAAACCAATTACACCAACAATATTTGGAGTACCTAAAATCCATAAAGATCTATATAACCCCCGAGTTTAGACCCACTGTGGATGGACGCAACTCAGCCATGTATGCATGTGCTAAAGTTATTGATACTATCTTAAAGAAATATGTAGGTAGTGAACCATGTATTTGTAAGGATTCATGGACATTTTTGCACAGGATTAACCAACTGACTTATAGTGCCAACTGTAACTTCCTTACTGTTGATGTAAAGGATTTATATATGTCCATTCCACACCAATTAGGGACAGAATGGGTGAGCAACATCCTTGGAAATAAAGGTGCTCCAGATGAAGAAATTTCTTTGGTGGAAGAACTTTTGGATACAGTGTTATCCTACAATTACATCTATTTTAAAGGGAAATATTATATACAAACTAGGGGTGTTACTATGGGATCACCTTGTGGTTCGGCATTTGCAAATCTGGTCATGTCCCACTGGGAGCATAATTTCATATTTGATCATGAAGAGGTTATGGATAAAATTATATTTTTATACAAGATACCTGGACGATATCTTTATTCTCATTAAGGGAACGGAAACAGTAGCGACTGAACTGGTACAATATTTTAATAATATTACTGAATTTTTATCTTTTACACACACATTCAATGAACAACAAATTGCATTTTTGGATGTAAATCTTAGTAAAAATTTGGATAAGGAACGATATGAGACCAAATATATAGGAAGGCAATTTATTCTAATGCCTTTCTACACTATACTAGTGCCCATCCCTTCCAATAGAAAAACTCAGTTGCCAAGGGACAATTAGTACAAGCAGCACGGATGATCACAACAGTGCAGGAGTTCGATAATGAATGTGAAAATTTAAAGCAAATGTTTTTAAGAAGGGCCTACCCTTTATTGCTATTAGAGGAACTGACTGACGAAGTGAGACATAAAAGATTAAGTGGAATATGTAAACTAATTTTAGACGGAGGGACATTTATTCATTCGCCTGACAGACTTGTGAATATTATGAATGCGGAAGATCTAGAAGCTGAATGCAACTCCAGTAGCAATACTGGCTATCATTTGGGGTGCGTGATGACATACAGCTTGAATTTTCTCCTCATAAAAGAAATCATTATGAAGAATTGGAATATATTTTTGGATAATAGAGATCTAATGGCGAGGGTAGGTTCAACTGCAAAATTTATATTAAAAAGAGGAAACAAGTTTATGACTTTGTTGGAAGGTAACTATAGAAAGTTAGAGGGATCTAAAGGAATGAAACAATGTGGAACATGTCCATAGTGTAAATATATTCAGGAGGGCACTAGTACAGTGATCAATGGAATAAGAATTTATTGCAAAACAAAATGCAATTGTTGCTCAAGAATGGTAGTGTATGCAACTATAAGCCAAGCATGCGATGCATTCTATATTGGAAAAACGGAATGCCGCCTTAGAGATAGAATATATGAGCATATTTATAGTATAAAAATGGATAGTGCATTAGCTAAACATACTTGTATGTGCCCCCAACATTTTTTAAGTTTTTTGCCATAGATCAGATGGAGCATAATCTTAGGGGGGACCCCTCTCATTACATCTGGAAAGTGATGAATTACAATGGCAAGTACGCCTTAATGCCTACATCCACCGGGTCTGAATGACATGTGTTCCATTATGTTCCTATTAAAGCTTAAGAACCTATTCAGATAAAAATTTGATATTATAATACTTGTATGACATAAAATGGCAACATTTTGAAAAGCCTGTAGGTTATCTAAGGTACAGAACATTAGCTGTATAGGAATAATCATAATTTGATGCACTTAATGTTTGTAAGCTTTTATCTATTTATGATTCATATATTTTATCATATTTCATTTGTTATATTACAAGTGTTTTAAAGTAGAATATTTTAATTAAATTAAAAATTCTTTTTGTTTGGTCCGTATTTAAGCTACAAAAATTTTGGTATTGCATATGAGAGTATGTAACTGCATGGAAAGAGCATTTATTTATTGTTGGGTTACCATGGAGGGATTTTTAAATGAACATGTGATTGGTCTTAATAGTATAAAAGGAAATGACATAACTAATAGAATTATCTGATGAAGTTAATTTTAATTTATGAACGAAAGGCATTTTATCTTTTGTTATAATAAAATTGTTTTTCGTCTCCAGTACAGTCCGTTGGTATTTTATTAGTTTTATCTTATTTTTGCCAGCCGTGTTTCAGTCTTTAACAGCCATAGCCTTGTTGTTTTCTTAGTTTGTTGCTCCGTTTTTGTTAATGCGTGTCAAAGAAGGTAGGAGAGTGGCATTGAACAGCGAGAGATAGCAACAG
Organism: Protopterus annectens; assembly: GCF_019279795.1. Lineage (NCBI taxonomy): Eukaryota > Metazoa > Chordata > Ceratodontiformes > Protopteridae > Protopterus > Protopterus annectens. Next base: position 519,274,626 of record NC_056733.1, read on the forward strand.
TTGATACGACACCCTGACCCCATGCAGATAATGGGAAAAGGTGGGTTGATAATGGTGACAATGAGGAGTTGGGTCAGCTTGGGAGCTGGCAATATTACAACCCACATCCTTTCTCACAGCCACATCTCTCCCTTCATCACATCCACAAACTCTGCCTGTAAGTGTCTCATATCATTGCTGTCAACCCTACTGTTTTACTCCCATCCCTGTGTTACATTTCATTTGTCTTGCATGTCCACACAGGTGTGCAGGCCACTAACAATCTTATTTCTGTTCTCTAGTATTTATCATCTTATTCTTCATGCTAACCTCTCTTTATGATGCTGTTTTCTCCAAAAAAAAAAAAAAAAAAAATGGTGACTGCCTGGGGAAAAAAAACTAAAGAACATTCCTCATCCTTACAAGTATATTTCCATTAACAGGAACCTTTCTCAGGACTCTGACTGCTGTGTGCTTTCTTTCTTTCTTCCTTTATGCTAGCTCCTGACACCTTCCCACACTCTCTTTTCGCCCTCTCTGCTTTTGAGATGTGGCATGTAACCCACTCAGTATATGCTGCCCCACTGCTTGTTCTACCTATTTCAATATGTTGGGCTTCTTTGCATAGGCTGGGGATTCAAGCTTTGCAATCTACATTTTCAGGCCGTGTGTGAAAAACACTGTCTCTCTTTACTAATACAATAACTGGATGAAACTTACATGACAGCCTTGCATTCATGATCACATGCTCTAGTTATACCATTATACTTCTGTAAAAGGTTTATTATATTAGAAACTTTTTAAGTTTAGGCATTGGGTTATATAGACCTGGAGATGTTTTCAAACCTCCTGCAGACAGTTATTTTTTCTGAGATGCAGACAATTTTATTCACTCATCTGTCTGTATGCAAACATATGGTAAACCAGCAAGTGACAGAGCTAACTGTAACAACCACAGAAAAAAAAAGTAATGCCCAAAAGGTTTTTGGAATTCCTAACAGTATCAAGACCAAGAACCTCAAAATTTCAGAAAACCTTCTGGGAGCAAAGCCAGTAAAAGAAAATGAAATTTAAGTAACATTACATTGATGCGATTACGCAAGAATTAACCTATTGCAAAAATGCTTGCCAGGGATTTTTTTTATTTAACCCGTATGGGACCATCGTTTTAAATGCTAGAATACAAAGAGACAGATAAAGAGCTCCCTATTGGCAAATGTTCTATATGTGAGAGGGGCAGCTACTGTTAGATCCTCCCAGACAAGCTTCATTTTAAGAGAAAAAGAAAGATAGACAAAAACAGAGATTCCTGGTGGGTGAAGTATAAAGAGTATGAATGTATCTCAGAGGCACAGCTAGGGTGGGGTGAAGGGGGCATAAGCAGATCCCAGTCAGGCTTTCTTCAGTGCATTATCAGCATTCAGAAACGAATGCCAGTATCTTATTTACAGTCAGAAATTACAGTTGTGCAAGTAAACTTACCATAACACTAGACATTCTAATAGATCACTGTTGCAGTATGCTAAGCTATTTGGGTTATGTCACAGCCTAGGATATGACCACCAGACAGTATTCAAAGCTTCAGGGTACCTTCCACACACCTAAACTGCCAGTGGCTTGATCTGAGCCATATAAAAGGCAGTATATGTGTGCCAAAAGCTTCAGAACTTTCTTGCTCCCCAAGAAGGGAGGCTACAGCCCTGAAAGGGAAAGTGCTAGGAAAGGAAGAAAAAACGTTATTATATATAAACACAAGGGTGTGTATAAGTGTATGTATATATGTGTATGAATATATTTACACACACACACACACACACACACACACACACACACACACACACACACACACACACACACACACGTATATACACACCCTGGCAATACCTCAAAAGACCAAGCTCGGGGGCTGGAAAAAGGAGATGGCTATTGCAACAGTGACTGATTAGGCCATCTACTGCTACAGTAAGTTTATTTACACAACTGTACTATGTTCAACATTTAGACCTCTACTGCAGTACTATAAGCTATTCGAGTATCTAACCATATCTTAGGAATAACTAACAGAGGACAAAGAAATTCAAAATCCTCCAGCCCCCGGAGAATGGTCCTAACAACGTTTGATCTGGATCTGCAAAAGGCATCTAGTTTGTAAAAGTATGTACAGAGGACCATGTTGCTGGCTCTAGAATAATTTAAATCCACTCCTGTCCAGGAAGGCAAAGCCGTGGTAGCATGGGCCCTGACCCTGCCTGAAAGTGGTTTCTTATGGTGAGCATAGCAGAAAAAAAAAAAAAAACAGTACGAGACAGCCATCTGGAAATTATCTGCTTTGACAGTGGTCGTCTTTTTTTTTTATCCTCTATAGGAGACAAGCAGGTGATCGGCTTTCCTGGAGAACTTTGTTCTAACAAGTACCGAGTTGCCCGTTGATGTCCAGAGCATGTAATATTCTTTTCCCTTGTTTTTAGCTTCTGGAAAAAATACAGTGACATTAATTGTGTGGTTTTAAGGCCAACTCTGAAACCACTTTAGGTATGAAAGAAGGATTAGTTCTCAAAGAAGCCCAGACTTGTGTAAAATGAGGTAGGGCTGGACTCGCCGTAAGAGCTTATAACTCAGATGCTCCTCTTGCAGAAATCAGAACAATGGGTAGTACAGTATTCAGTGTTCAGAACAATGGGTAGTACAGTATTCAGTGTTCAGAACAATGGGTAGTACAGTATTCAGTGTTCAGAACAATGGGTAGTACAGTATTCAGTGTTCAGGACAATGGGTAGTACAGTATTCAGTGTTCAGAACAATGGGTAGTACAGTATTCAGTGTTCAGAACAATGGGTAGTACAGTATTCAGTGTTCAGAACAATGGGTAGTACAGTATTCAGTGTTCAGAACAATGGGTAGTACAGTATTCAGTGTTCAGAACAATGGGTAGTACAGTATTCAGTGTTCAGAACAATGGGTAGTACAGTATTCAGTGTTCAGAACAATGGGTAGTACAGTATTCAGTGTTCAGAACAATGGGTAGTACAGTATTCAGTGTTCAGAACAATGGGTAGTACAGTATTCAGTGTTCAGAACAATGGGTAGTACAGTATTCAGTGTTCAGAACAATGGGTAGTACAGTATTCAGTGTTCAGAACAATGGGTAGTACAGTATTCAGTGTTCAGAACAATGGGTAGTACAGTATTCAGTGTTCAGAACAATGGGTAGTACAGTATTCAGTGTTCAGAACAATGGGTAGTACAGTATTCAGTGTTCAGAACAATGGGTAGTACAGTATTCAGTGTTCAGAACAATGGGTAGTACAGTATTCAGTGTTCAGAACAATGGGTAGTACAGTATTCAGTGTTCAGAACAATGGGTAGTACAGTATTCAGTGTTCAGAACAATGGGTAGTACAGTATTCAGTGTTCAGAACAATGGGTAGTACAGTATTCAGTGTTCAGAACAATGGGTAGTACAGTATTCAGTGTTCAGAACAATGGGTAGTACAGTATTCAGTGTTCAGAACAATGGGTAGTACAGTATTCAGTGTTCAGAACAATGGGTAGTACAGTATTCAGTGTTCAGAACAATGGGTAGTACAGTATTCAGTGTTCAGAACAATGGGTAGTACAGTATTCCGTGTTAAGAACTTCAAGTCAGTCTAATGAGCTGGTTCGCATGAAAGTAGCAGTAGTTTTTCAAGCGAATAATCACGATCCCAAGGAGTAGCCACCTGTTTCTGATAAGTAAACCCCCTTTCAAAAACTGCACGACTTGAGGACAGGAAGAAAGGCAGGAGGATCTAAAACAGACAAGCAGAAATGGCTGAAAGACTAATCTTGATGGAAATAGCCTAGAATCAGAAGCAGTCAGGCCTTGGAAGGGTCCTGATTTTTAAACTGTCAGCAACAAGAAAATCTTTTCCACTTGCACAAATGTGACTTTCTAGTAGTTTTTCTTTTTGTTTTTTTGCTTCCTTTAATATCTGCTGTACATCCTCAGAAAAAAGATGCCTAAAAGTATTTTTTATTTATTTTATTTTCCATTTGTTAACCGGGCTAGTCTAGCTGGATACATGTCCATTTTCAGTAGAGGCCCGGGGAGAAAAGCTCCACACAAAATTTAAGCATACTAACAATATACATTTAGTAATAAGTACAACACAAAAAAAAACCTAAGGCACTAGATGCAAAAATGTAAAAATTGTACTAGGTCATTAAAAGTGGATATTAAAAAGCTCAAGATTAGCTATAAGTTTTAGAAAAATGTCAAAGAGAGAGATGTAAAGCAGGAGATGTGAAGGAATTAATGTAGAAATACAAGAGAGGGAAAGAGTGAGAAAACAGTAGTCAAGTAAAGTGACAAGTTAGGAGATAGTTGAGAGGGTGGTGGAGAGAAAGTAGGAGTGAGTCAGGGATAAGAGGAGAACAGCAGGGCAAGAGAAAAGAAAAAGTAACTATAGATATTAGTGAAAGAGTAAAGTTAAGGTTGAGTAGGGGGAGTAGGGCAAGACAAAAGAAAATAGTAAGTGTAGTATAGTATAGTAAGTATAGGTATTAATTAATGAAAGAAAGTTAAGGTTGAGTAGGAGAAGTGCTGAAGGTTAGTCAGGAGTCCTGCATGAACAAAGCCAGTGGTTATGGAAGTACTGCTTGATTTTTTGTTTAAAGAGTATCAAAACTCTAGCATCCAGGCAGTCAACTGCAGTGTTTTCAGATTGGGTTCTATTAAAAAACCTCTGCCTTGTGTGAGTATATCCAGTCTTTGAGAAAGCTTGGGGCAATTGTCCTTGGCCAATTTCAAAAGGGAGAAAGAATAGTTGCATAAAATCTTACCATAACGATAGCATGAGAGTTCCGTGACATAGGCGACCCAGTGTTGACCATAAAAGTGACGCACGTAGGCACCACCCTCAGAACTGACTGCCCCAGGAGGAACGCCAGCCTAAGGAAGTAGGGCAAGAAGAAGCAAGGCCAAGGGGGAAGGCGGGAGGGATAGGAACACTGCAACAAAGAAGAGAAGGACATCTATCGTTATGGTAAGATTTTACACAACTATTCTATGTCCTTCTACTACTCTACTGCAGTATTCAAAACATGAGGGAGAATACCAAAGGTTAAGAAGAAACGGAGGAGGTAGGGGCTAAGGAGCTTTCCAGGAAGCCCTGCAGTATGGCTCTGACAAATCCTGCTCTAGACTTAGAAATTGCATCTAATTTGTAGTGTTTGGTAATGGTATTGTTAGTGTCCAGTCCTTGAAAAAGGCCCCAGATGAGGCAACAGCCCTGGTGGAATGAGCCCTAACAGAGGAGTGAATGGTCTTACAATGCTGAGTGTAGCAGAAGGAAATAGTCTTGGAAATCCATAAGGAAATAATCTGCTTGAACACATGTCCCTGAGCCCTGGGGTCATAAGAAACAAAAAGCTGATCTGACTTTCTAACAGCCTTGGTTTTACCCAAATAAAATCTAAGTTATGGATATTTAAGGTATGGAGAACTCTCTCACTAGAGTTCTAGGGAGAAGAGAAAAAGATTGCAAAGTGTATGAAATGATTTAGACACATTACAGACTATCTTGGGCATAAATGAGGGGGTTTGTGTGCAGGGAGAGCCTGTCTTTCTGGAAGCCAGAAAGGGAAGAGACACCATAAGGGCCTGTAACTCGGACACTTGTCTGGCTGAAGTTAAGGCTAGGTGTAATACAGTTTTCCAGGAACAGTGCTGAAGAGTAGCTGAGGAAGCTGGCTCGAAGTGTGGGAAGAGTCAGCTTTTCTAAGAAAAAACTAAGGTCCCAGGGAGGCAAAACAGGTTTCCTGGGAGGCCTAATGTGTAGGACACCTTTTAGAAATTGTTTTGCCTTCAATCTGCTAGCTAAAGAGGGGCAAGAGAGGCAGACAGGCCGACATGGCAGGCATATGAGCTTTGATGAAGAATAAGCCAAGCCACCGTTGAGTAATTCACACAAATAAGTCAAAATCAGGGGAGTTTCCACCGTTAAAGGATCCTGATTTCTTTTCAGACACCAGATTGAAAATCTCCTCCATTTTGCCAAGTATGGTTTTCTGGTACTTGGTTTCCTGGCCCCCTGCAGAACTGTAAGCACATCTTCAGAGAAAAGGTGTCTAAAAGAGATTAATGCTCTACCACCCGCAGGATCAGCTGAAGAGTCTCCATGTGGGGATGGATGAGGGTCCCTTTGTCTTGTGTGATGAGGTCCACTCTGTGAGGTAACTTGTGGTGATTGCCCTTGGCTAAATGCAGGATAAGAGGGGGCCAGTGCTGTCTTGGCCAAAAGGGGATCACCAGCAAAATTTTGTGGTTTGTCATACTCAATTCGGACAGGACTTTTGGTATGAGGGGAAGGGGAGTAAATGCATACAGAAATATCCTCTTCCAAGAGAAAGGGGGAGCGTCCACTTTCCAGACCAGGGGATCTGGCTCTCTGGCACAAAACTGTGGAAGTTGTCTGTTTATGGAGAAGCAAAAAGGTCTGTTTGAGGAACACCTCACTGGTGGACAATGTCTAGAAACACATCCCTTTGGAGCATCCATTCGTGGGATGGTCTCTCTGACCTGGTCAGGTAATCTGCCACACAGTTTTGAGAGGATGGAATGTACACTGCCTAAATGGTTACCTGGAATTTTACTGCCAGCTCCCAAGCCTGAAGAATCAGTTTGCATACTAGATAGGATTTGGTCCCCCCCATTTGTTCACATACCAGAGGGTTGTCATCATCTATAAACAGCTTTAGAGGTCCTGGTTGGAAATAAGGGGTGGAAAGTTTGCATGGCCAACAGCAGCACTCTAATCTCCCTTATACTGATATGTTTTTCTTCAGTTTAACTGAGAGGGAGACCAGGTCCCTTGTACTTTCGGGTGGCCGAAGGTTGCTCCCCAACCTATGTCTGAGGCGTCTGTGCAAATCTTTTGACGATGAACAGGAGGGTGTAAGGGTAGTCCTGGGTTGAGTAACACTTGGTGTATCCACCATTTAAGTTCCCTCAGACAGGGGATGAGGTGAATAGAGAATTATAATGAATGCTGGTCCACAAAAAGCAGAATTGTCCAGAGGAGCATCCATGAGTTTGGCTTTAATGTCCTCAGGTAATGGCTGGAGCCTAAGCCAAGAAAATCTTATTACTGATCCAGAGGCAGCTGCTCTGATGGAAGCCTCTGCAGCATCATAGCTGCATTTTATGGAGTGATGTGCTACTTGAGAAGAAGCACCAAGAAAGAAGTAGCAAAGGTTTTATTGTCAGAGTCAGGTAGACCTGATATTACCTGTGAATGTTGGGACACAAGTTCCAATGCGAATTTAGTCATATGTGTTTGGTAATGTATGGCCCTGAATGCCAAAGTGGCAGAGGTATATACTTTTTTGCTTAGTCTATCCAGGATCCAGCTATCCTTACCAGATGGTAAGAGGGTAGTGGAGGGTTGCAATTTTGATGGCTTATTAGAAGCCACAGAAATTACAGGTGGGTCTGCAGAAGGACATCTGAAGAGAAACGTTCAATCATCTGGGACCTTGTAGAAGCTGTCTGTTTTTTTGGGAGCACGTGGCTGGGAATCTGGTGCCGGAGAAGCTGAAGTAAAGGCATTGAGAAAGGCAGGTAATACAGGAGGGATAGCTGACGGGCTAAGTGATTCCACCTGTAATAGGTCATAATATCTTTTTTGTACTTCAGATACTTGGGTGCTATCCAATTTAAAGTGGTCTCACATCTTAGCTAGGGTCTCTCTAAAGGACAGGTCTTCCATTGGAGAGTCTGTGCCATTTGATTCCTCCTGAGGGGAGGCATAATCCAGAGGGGAAGGAAGCTGAGAAGAGTAAGTCAGGGATTCATCCGCTGAAGATGCCTCTTCTTCAGATGTATTTTCTTCCCTAGTTCTTTAAGTGGAGAGACAATACTGGGTGGGGGGCTGTAAAGCCTGGAGGAGGCCTAAGTGACATAAGGGCATTGAAAAGGCCCTGAGTGAATTGCTGCCATTCGCTAGCAGGTTCTTTTGGAGGAGACAAATGCTTGTTTTTTGTTTCTTTATCCCACGTAGGTCTGCTTTATGTAGGGTTGGAGGGCCTGACGTAGGCCTACATTAGATTAGAGTCTACCTCTTCCCTAACAAGGATCTGTGGAATTCCCTTAGGGCCTTCAGTAATCACCTGCCATGGTTCCCCTCGGACATCCGACATGGATGCCTGCTCGGCCTCTGCAGACATCCTAATGCACTGATCCAAGGCAGCCTGGACGTCTGGCTTAGCCTGCAGATCTGGGCTGTGAACCGGGCATGTCTCCAGGCTGTCCTCCACCTCGAGAGACATCAGTATCCAGAGGCACAGCAGGAAGGTTAAGGCCTTTATTTTGCCTTCCGCTTCAATGTTGACTCCACTTCGGGCCCCTGGGATCCCTCCACTGCACTTTTTGCTAGCAGCTTTAAGTACTGATTCTCAAGGTAGATGGTAAGGGAGGATAATCTTCACCTTAAAGGATTTGGGACAAACGCCTGACAAAGAGCAGTTTTTGTGGTCGTGGTTTGGGTCTAAGCAGAAAAGGCATTGGAGGTGGTTATCCTTTTGTGGAATTTGTCATTCACACTGGCACTTGCCTCTCTTGGACGACATGAACCCTAACCAAAGACAGTAGCAAAAGTCAAAAAGTTCCCTAAGGGGGCACTTATCTGATTTAGAAGAATAGCAAATGACTCTGAGTCAGACCATACGCTGGAATCTGGCGTTCGGATCTGGTGGCAGAGAAGTTCTTGGGGTGGTATGCCATTTTTATGGACACCATCTGATTGCAGCCTACGTGCCACATACCATGCACCCTACAGTAGTTAAGTCTTTTGTATACTGAACGAAGTCAGGTTGCCTATGGCGGGGAACTCCCTCTTTATTAATACTACAACAGATGAACAGAAGGATATTCACTACTTCCTGGGCTAAAAGTGTCGCCACCACCATCATCTTTGGAGAATTCCTCAGAATCTTTAGAAGGACCCTGTGCAATAGTGGAGAGGGTGAAAAAAACATATGAACATTCCTGACAATAGGAATGAAAAAGCATACCTTTTGCATATTTGTATGCAAGGAATTCTGAAGCAGAATTTGTCTGCTTTGAAAGGAGGCAAACGGATCTACGTGATCCCCTTTGTGGAATTAATTCCTTGAAGACCCCTGGGTATAATTTTCATTCATGAGGGTCTGTCCCAGTCCTGCTCAGTGTGTCTGCTATAAAGTTTTGCTGGTATGTATGAAGCCTGTAGAGTCAAAATGAGCTGTTCCAAATATCTGAAAAAGGGTATAAGATCTGGTACCCCCCTGTTTATGTACTACATCTTTATGGTACTGTCAATGATAACTTGCAGAGGTTCTGGAAATCAGAGATAATTTAATGCCTTTAAATCATTGGATGACTGCCAACACCTCTAACTTTTATTCGATTCTGTCTGTCCTGGTTGTTACAGTGACCATGCACTTTCAGCCCTTTTAAAAATCGCTCTCCAAGCAAAATCTGAAATGTGTGTTATAACAGAGCAAGGTAGAACAGAGAAGAACTGACCTGGGTATACAGATAACTGGTCCACTCATCAGAACTCAGTGCTCCCTTCTGACAAATCCCAGAAATATGAAGGGAGTTGATGCAGAGTACAAACTGATCTGAAGTACCCTGGCAGAACTTCAGGAAGAATGCCTTGTACTGTTATGCTTTGTCCAACAGAAGAAAAACTCTTCCTAGGGAAGCACCCAGAAGACATCCCAGAAAAAAAAGCCAAAAAACCCCCCCAAAAACTAGTGAGTGGGAATGAACGAGGGACCATTTCTGCAACTTTATCTGAAACCCCAGACTGAAAAGGAGTTTCATGACCCTTGTCAGGGAATCCAATATTTGGTTCTATTCCTCATGAAATTGGTTTATTATGGCTTGAGGAAAGTATGAGAGATAGTGGAAAATTTAGTTTGCAGGATTTTACGACATGCTTGTTATTAATGGAAATGGTTCTTAAGAACAATTTTATGTTCTTTGAAAGGGAATTTTATAAGCAAGAGAGAGGAGTTGCTATGGGGGCAAAATGTGCCCCCACTTATGCAAATATAGTTTTGTCCAGGTGGGAAAAATTATTTGTCACTGATTCAGAGTTTTCCAATTGTTGGTGTTTTTACAAACGCTTTCTTGATATTTGTATTTTTTTGGAATGACTCTCAAGAAAGATTTTTTGAATTTCTTTCCTATTTGAAAGGTACCACAGCATTTTTGGACTTTACCTACCATTGTGATACTCAACAACTGATTTATTCAGATATTTCTTTGATTAAATTAGATCATTCCTTTTTTTCCAAAGTCAGTAGAAAAGGAACTTTTTCCAACTCGTATCTCCACTTTAATAGTGGGCATCCGTTCTTTCAAAAAAAGAACATACTTAAAGGACAGTTAGTTAGAATAAGTTGCATGACTTTTGAAGATACTGAATTTTTAAAAGAATGTGACTGTTACCCAAATGTTCAGAGACCGATGTTACCCTGAAAATCTGATTTGTGAAGTTAGTAAAGAAGTAATTGAAGGTAGGAAAGACAGGTTTGCCCCCATTTTGGGTCATGATGAAGGACCTAACTCTGGTTATAATTCTAATACTTCTACTAAAGATTGGGATGAGACATATGTTATGGATTTTACAGGTGATTCAGGGTATATAAAACAAACTGTCTCTAGAGAATGGGAACGTTTTAAACAAATATCAGAACTCAAACAAATACACAGTCAACCCTTAAAATTTACTTACAGAAGGGATACTAACTTTAAGAAGTTATTTGAGTTTGGAGGTGGTTCAAGGTACATCTAAAAGATTGGGGACCTTTAAATGTGGTTCATGTTCCCAATGTTCACATATTATTAATGCTTCCAGCATTTATATTCCTAGCAGGAACAAACACATTAAAAGCTATTCTTTTTCTAATTGTAACACCAATGGTGTGGTTTATTTAGCTCTTTGCTCAATCTGTGGATCATTTTATGTTGGTAAAACGGAGAGAAAGCTTAAATTAAGAATATATGAACACTTTTATGAAATTAGTAAGCATAACATGAATAATGCACTTTTTAAACACACTTTAACTTGCCCACAAGCCTCCTTTGTTTTTTTCGTAATTGAAACAGTGGCTAGAGAAATTAGGGGGGGTATGTGGGAGACTAAACTTGAATACAGAGAGTTATTATGGCAAATTATATTGGAAGCTAATAGAAACCCCGGTTTAAATGATATATCTATCCTTCCAGTTTTAAAATTAAGGAGTGCTAAACTATAAACTTCCACTAGAGGGTAGTACAGGATTACAAATGGTTCAAAATGACTTTTAAAATGTTTTTTAATCAATTAACTAATTTTTATGTGTATAAAATAGATTTTATATTATATATTTATTTTATGGTAAAGACTTTAGTATCTAAATATAAACTTATTTTTATAAACTTGTGTATTGTTGTTGAAGTGACAAGGAAATTACATTTGAAAAGTTTTTAACTTTTAATTAATTCACATTTTAATTGAATCATTGATTTGTTTAATTGCTATGAATTCATTGGTGCATTCATTCAAATTGATGTATTTAACTGTAATGTTACCCAGGCTTGGTGTTTGCTATCTGATGAAGATTTTCGAAAACGTACTTTCTGTGTGTAAAGCGTTAGTACCAGTGTTTCTTGTATGTCCAGTGCTTTTAGAACATTAAATAATTCACTTTTGGCAGCAGTCTCGGTCTGGACCCTTATTTGGTTCTCTACAGCGAACGTTTTTGTTTGGTTTTGGTGTTTTTTGTTCGCTTTCCATCTCTGAGGTTTGGTTACAATCCTGACAAATGTAAAAACTGTCAGCAAATAGAGCACATACATGGAAATGTGAGAATGCCTTGAAGGCTGCAGTAAGCTATCTCTGTAAATAGTCTTGGCTTGGTGAATAGACCAAAGGGTAAAACAGAGAACTGATAACATGAACCAGACACAGAAAATCTTACAACAAAAATGTCTGAATTCCTTGCAAACTGGAATGTAACTTTAGGTCCAGTGTTACCATAAACCTGCAAGAGAGTATGATATGTAACAGTGTTTGAAGGGATAACATTTTGACTTTTGGAATCTTAAAAAGATTCAGAAGGGAGAGGACTATGATAGCTCTTTAAGTTCCCTCTTTATCTGGCACCAGAAAAATCCTTGAATTAAACTCTTTGCCCATTTGAGCTGAGGGCACACATTATATCACCTTCTGAGCCACCATTTGTTCTGAAATAGGAGGAAACAAGGGAGTCTGGTATGCATGATGAACAGGAGTCCCTTAAAAGGGGGGAGGGGTGATACTTCCGTTGCCATCTGTATTACAAAAAACACTCCCACCACCAACCAGCTCACCAATAATACAAAAAAACATACTGACAACTGGAGAAATGGTCACCATCCAATTTTACTGTGCTCCTAGTACTTCGGCATAAAGTCTTCCAGGGAATAATTTCTCACCAAAATGGTACAGCTTAAATCATTCAATTAACTATACAATAATTAATTGTTCAGTGAATCACAATGATTTAAAGTGCATGAAGATCAAATACTTATACAATTGAACATAATGAAATGACATAACTACCTAATATTTTCCAATACTAATACAAAAACATTCATAATACATTGTTTTCTCCAGTTGTCAGTGTGTTTTTTTTATACCATTGCCATCTGTATCCCTGTGGAATAAGTCTCCAAACCCACTTGAATGAAATAATCTGATGCTACAGGAGAAGAAGAAAGCCTAGACTGCGGGACAGATTTGTAGAATTGCCAGGGTTGGCGGTGGACGTAGAGATATTTGGACTCTCATTGGTTGTGGAAGTATCCCATTTTCATCTCTGAGCCTCTCTGCCACGGGGTTTTGAAATTTTGCTTGTTAGAACTTGGTGAGCCTGCTTACTCGGCTTCCTGGATGCTGATCTCAAAAAGGAAGAAAGGTTTTTACTGAACTCTGAAAAGGAGGGCTGAAAAATCTGAGTAACTCCTTAATTTCTTTCTTTCATCAAATATTTTAAAGACCTCAGCAGCGGAGGGCCTGTATAACGCATATTTGCCCATGGGAAAATGTAAACCCTCAGCTTTAACATCTGGTAAGTTTTCAGAATGCAATCAAGCAAATCTCATAAATGAAACAGTAGCAGACACTCCATTAACAGCATCAGAAAAGTCATAACAGCACTTGAAGGAATGTTTGGCTACCTGAGAAACAGATACAATTAAGGAACTTAAAAGAAGTTTTAGCCCCTGTAGAAGAAAGGTTAATTTTCCTTTCTCAAGTTCTCAAAAAAAGCTAGCAAAAATTTTAACACATGAGCCTAGCCATTTGAAATTCTAAGTTAATTTAGCAGACGAATGACCATTTTTCTTCAACCAAAGCATTCTTGTCCTTGTCAGAAGGAATGGAGTACGCATTCTCAATATGTTTAGTAGTAGAAGGCTTAGAAATCACTGCAAGATCCGATTTGGAATCAACATACAAGACTGTGTGTCCAGGTAGTTTATATAACGAATCAGACTTTGGGGGGCCTGAGAGTTGACTGTTAGGCATACTGCAAGCTGTTAAAACATCCTCACAGGCAGACAACACAGCAGGAACGGCTGTAGGCTATAGAAAAATCCATTTGTAACGAAATCATAACACTTTTGTTGGGAGACAATTTCACTCTGTTCCCTATGAAATAAAACTTTTTTTCATTGTAATTATAGTCTCAACAAAGATTACTCTTCTGTAAGGAAATCTGAAGAAGCATTTTCCTTATAATCTTCAGCTTGAGAATTAACTGAAGAATCACTGCCATCCACTTGACTGGGAACCTTTGTCTTTTGGATATCAATGGGTGAACAGGATTTAACACATTAAAAGAACAGAGTATACTCCCTTAGCAAATCCCAGCAAATTTTTCCAGTCCACAATTAAAGACACAGGAGAAGAAACATTTAAGTTTCTACTTGTTCTTTTTGGGAGATTCCCTGGAAAGGCACTGACCTATGACTTGACACCAGCCTGAGAATCAGGCACTTCACCTCAGCTAAGCAGTATACTTTTACCTGCTCCTTTCCCCTAAAGGCCTACAATATTGATTCTCCCTTGCCCAGTGAGGGCAATCCTAAGCTGCAGAGCACTTGGCAATCTCCTGGTCCTTAGTGATTTCCCGAGGGGTTACGCCACAGGGACCAGAAGGAAAATAGGAATTGTCCAAGGAGCCAACTTTGGTCACAGCAGATCATCCATCAAAGGCTGAGGGAGTTGATGGAACTGGCTGGACACCTAAAGACTCCATAAAAGCTTTCTTCTTGCAGATAAGGGAAGCAAGAATCACATGGACAGACAACTGTGCCATGTTTAAGTCAGAAAGAAATCCTCACAATCAGATCCTGAGTAGGTGAACCTTCTGACAAGAAAAAAAGTGTTCCAAGGTAAAATTTTCTTTGACAGTCCCCAAAAGCATAAAATTCTGATCCTCACATATATACTTAATAGAAAAAAAGTAGAATATGTCAATAAAAACAGATTTATACTCATGTTTCCACTCAAGAACAACATACATAAAAATCCTTTCAGGCATATGACAATATAACAAAAATAATTTCCTAACATGAAAGTATTATATTCACAGGGAAAAAAATTTACATAAAAATGATGCTGTAGAAGGTTTCCCCAGAAGGGTACAAAGGCAAAGCACTTCAGCAGTAAGAAAGCTCTGAAGCTTTTGGCACACATACTGGCTTTTTATATGGCTCTGCTCGAGCCACTGGGAGTTTAGGCATGTGGAAAGTGCTCTAAGCTTTGAAAGCTGGCCAGTGGTCAGATCTTAGGTAATAACCCAAATAGCTTAGGCTACTGCAACAGTGATTTAAATGCTTAATGTCTGAAGTGCTGTAGCTCTCAGTGTGTGGCATAAACTGCAGCAAATGTTGAGGGGGGGTGCCTGATCAGGGGACGGCACCAGATACAAGAATAACTAACCAGTAGCATTTTGCAGGGCTTAGTGCTGAGACCTCTTATTTGGTATTTACATTTCTGACCTCCAAAAAAAAAAAAAAAAAAAAGACTTCTGTTTAGGTATGTTTGCAGATGACTGCTAACTGGGAGTCACTGTTCAGTCACCCTCTGATATGGTGCACTATAAATAATATTAAATTAAATGCTAAAAGGTGGAATACTGTCACATTTGGAAGTCAACCCCCCCCCCCCCCAGCATACGACATACACAATTCCCCTATTACGAGAATGTTTTTAGGGACCTTGGAACTTGGGTTGACACTTCCCACTCATTTGATTACCATGCAACAGCAGTCAGGAAACCTTCCTACTCAGTACAATTACCTGTCAAAGGAAAATCATCCAGAGCTAAAGACTTCATTGTTCCTTTATATCCAGCACTGATTAGGTCAACTACTGAATACAATGTCCCATGAAGGATGTACCTCACTAGACATATTAAAAAATTAGAAAATCCCCAAACATCAGAGGCACTGCCCTGTTATTCAGTGGTTCTGGATCTCTTGTACATAAGTCAAATGGTCTCAACCACCAGAACCAAGCCTGCCCATCTCTCTACCTAAATGCTGCTGCTAACTCCATGGCATATTCAGTCTCCATCCTCATTAACTGCTCAGTCAGTGAATGCATTGTCCCCACCCTCTAGAAAAAAATTTACACCATACCCATCCACAAAGGTGGAAACACTGTTGAGCTCTCGAACTATCAACCCATTGCCATACTCTCTTCCCTCTCCAAAATTCATGAGCACTGTGTACACAAACAAATCACTGCTCATGAGCACTGTGTACACAAACAAATCACTGCTCATGAGCACTGTGTACACAAACAAATCACTGCTCATGAGCACTGTGTACACAAACAAATCACTGCTCATGAGCACTGTGTACACAAACAAATCACTGCTCATGAGCACTGTGTACACAAACAAATCACTGCTCATGAGCACTGTGTACACAAACAAATCACTGCTCATGAGCACTGTGTACACAAACCAATCACTGCTCATGAGCACTGTGTACACAAACAAATCACTGCTCATGAGCACTGTGTACACAAACAAATCACTGCTCATGAGCACTGTGTACACAAACAAATCACTGCTCATGAGCACTGTGTACACAAACAAATCACTGCTCATGAGCACTGTGTACACAAACAAATCACTGCTCATGAGCACTGTGTACACAAACAAATCACTGCTCATGAGCACTGTGTACACAAACCAATCACTGCTCATGAGCACTGTGTACACAAACCAATCACTGCTCATGAGCACTGTGTACACAAACAAATCACTGCTCATGAGCACTGTGTACACAAACAAATCACTGCTCATGAGCACTGTGTACACAAACCAATCACTGCTCATGAGCACTGTGTACACAAACAAATCACTGCTTACCTCACTGAAGAAAACATGAAACGTGATCATCCCTACTCAACACTGATTCCACTCCCACCACAGCACCACTACCGCATTTCTATTATTGACTAATATCTTGCAAGAAAGAGAAAGTAAACTAGTGTCCTGTCTCTTTTCAGATCTTTCTAAAGCATTTGACATAGTCTCTCACCCTATTCTTCTCCAAACTCTCCCAACTCAACCTCTCTCTCACAACTATCTCCTGGTTCAACAGCTACCTCTGAGGGACAACAGTCTGTTAAATGGAGCTCTGCTCTATCTCCTTTTCTCCCCATCAAAATGGGAGTTCCCCATGGCTCTATCTTAGGCCCCCCTCATTTTTAACATATTCATCAACCAACTCCACACATCCTGCCCTCAGTCTTCACTCATACTGTACGCAAAAGATTCTACTGTCATCTGAATTGCTGACAGACCCTCTGACCTGCTAACCCTTACTCAAATATCTTTTAACATCACTGAAACTTGGCTTACTATCCACTAGTTCATACTAAACCCTAAAAAAACAAAAAACAAAACTTCTCTTCCTCCCTAAATCTCTTCACCATCTTAAATCGACATTTACCATCTCCTCCCTCAACACTACTATAATACCCAATACCCACACCAAGCTCCTTGGAGTAATAATAGACGACCGACTTAAATGTGACCACCACGTACTCAACACTATCAAGAAAATTCATCAAAAGCTCGCCCTGTTGTACAGAAACAAAAGGTTCCTCACACCCAACTCTCGCATTTCCACTTGCCCAAGCCTACCTTCTTCCCAATCTCTTCTACAGTTCCCAAATCTTAACCAACATTCAGACCTCCCTACTTTCTAAACTTGAAACCACCTACAACAAAAGTTGCTAGATTTGCTGCCAACCTCCCTTCCAGATCACACCACTGCCAGGCTCTCCAAACACTCAGTTGGCTAGAGTTTCCAAACCATCTCTTATTTACTCACCTACTCGTTATCCATTCTATTCTTAATAAACCCTCCTCCTGCCCCACTAGTCTCTTTCGACAAGCCCCCTTGCTCTCTCAGAGGCTCTGACCAATACCTCTTAAAGATTTACAAGCCTAAAAAATCTGCTGGACAGTATCTTTACAGCTACTGGTCTGCTCTTTCCTGGAACAAGCTTCCTCTGAACATAAGAAATATAATCCACACACTCGAATTCAAGAAAAATCTCAATCTATACATCAACAGCACATGGTCCTGATATTGCAGTCATCCTACCTGACCTCTTCCTACTCTCCTTCACTAACCACCTCATCTCCTCCCTTTCCCAACAACTAACAGTAACTAAAAGTTGCATTCTATTACATAGAATCCAACTTACAACAACCAGAGGTCTCTCTGCATCTAGTGCAGCTGATTATACAAAAATCTGCTTATAATTATCTAAGACTATACTTCTTATGGTATCAGTACTTCATCCTCTGAACTCTCCGTGCCTTAATTACTACCTATCTTTACTTTACTGTAGCATAAAATTTGCTTACTATGTCCCATACTGCACTACATATTGTATTTGTACATCATCCTCAGAACTCATTGCTCAACATAGTGAGGGATTCTTTATAAATTTACTAGTTTGTTTTATTGTATACTAAATGATGCATCTGTATTACTGAAAAAAATGCTTATTGTTTATATTTTAAATGTGGAGGTTTTCTCCCCGGGCCTCCACTGAAAAAGGGCTTCTGTTCAGTCAGACTATCCCAGTCAACAAATGTCAAATAAATAAATAAATAAAATGTTTAGCAAGTTTAAAAAGCTGAATAATGTTATTGCTAAGTGAACTACATCTACATCTTCTTTCGGCTTTTCCCAGTTAGGGGTCGCCACAGCAGAACTCCAGTCCGCTAATGACTGGCAGCAGGTGTTTACGTACCGAGTTGCCAGCCCTGACGCACAACCTTCAACGCAGCATGTCTCCACACAGAAGACGCTTTAGCTTAGAATCGAACAGGACGTCTTACTGTGAGGCGACAATGCTACCGCAGCACCACCACGGCAGTTATAGTGAAATACAATGGGGAAAAAATTTATACTCTCCTAATAGCCATGCAGAAAGCCAACTAGCTGCAGCACATAATTGGCCAGCTACAGAACGTTAAGTAATCATAGGTTTGAGGTGTACAGAATGAAATTAGTGCTCTGAGTGTGATGAGTCCAATCCGGAAGACTAACAGAGCTAGAACAAAGTTAAACCATCTTTATTTAATCATTATATTAAAGTTGCAAAATGAATTTACATACATTAAGTTAATATTAAAACTAACACAAATCAGTTTCCATTAGTGTCACACCATACAAATTTTCAATAATTTTAATTCACTCCAACGTTACACAAATTGCTCAATTCCTGCCCTCCCTTAAACCTCACTTCTCCTCCTGAGAACTATGCTGCTTATACTGTTCGCACAAAATCCATTTATTTTTATACAGTTTCCTCCTTGCCTTTTAAGATTCCTTACCCAGTTCTTTTATTTCCTTCACAATACTTAAAACTTCCATTACAGATGGTTTATACCTTTAGTTCCATTTTGTAGTAAATGCTTTTTTTAGATACCAAAACCAAACAGGCAACTCGGATCCTATAGCCCACCTCAAAATAATAATTTCCTTAGTTACTACCATTTGTTTCCCCCAACATTTCTATCAAAATACTCTGTAGGGAATTTTTAAAATCCATCAATTTGTTACATTCTAAAAAAAAAAAAAAAAAATCCTAATTTTCTCTCTCTCTTCCCCATCACACCTCCAACATTTGCAAGCTAACGAGTAAAATCCTCTAAAGTTTGCTTAAACTATAAAAAAATACCAATGCAAATATTTCCATGAAAAAATGCTAAACCTTCTGGACTTTGCTGCATCCTTGGGATACCAGCAGATATATTCCCATTGTTTCTTTGTAATTTGCATTTCTCTTCTCTTTTCCCAGTCATATCTAACTTCCTTTAAATGATTCTTACAGTTATCACACAGTATTTTATATGCCCTATTAATTGTCTCCTTTTTAACAGCGAAGTACTGCTATGCAGTTTAGTTATTATAACAAAGATGTTCAAATACATTGCTGCTGCAGTAGCCACTGCAACATGGGAAGTATTCTGCCAAGGAAACAATACTTCTGGCCAGTCTACAAAGCTACAGCCTCCCTCACACACCATACATCATCCTTTAGCACAAGACACGGTAGCATAAGAGGGATGTACAGACATGACAAAACCCAGAGCTTCCTTTCCCAAAACAGGGAGACTGAAGCCTAAACTGCTAAATAAAGCCATGTCAGAACAGTAAAAGGGAGAAGGATACTCCACTCTGGCCTGGGAAGGAAATAAAAGTGAGTGGAGAGAGGCTGCTAGTACTGCAACAGGGATGGGTTTCAAAATTTGCTGTTATGATAAGTAAATTTAGACAACTGTACTATGCTCTTCGTTAGATAACTGTTGCAGCAGCCATTACAAAATGGGCTGACTGCCAAAGCTCAGGAAGAAAGCGTGTCAAGTTTCTAGTAAAAACATGGGATAGTTAAATTTAACTTCCGGGGGGAATTGCAAAAGCTATAAGCAAAGATTCTGATGCTTAATGCATCAAAGCACAAAGGATGAAAGTGGATCACAGTCCAGGATTCCATGAAGAACAGCTCTGGCAAAGGCTGCTCTTCCTCTATAAGGAAAATTTGTAATGTTTGGTAAAGGTGTGAAAGGAAGACCAAGTTGCTGCTTCTACACAAGACAAGAGTTTACTCCCTTTACAGTAAAGCCCCAGGTGTGATAACTGCTCTGGCAGAATGAGCCTTGACACTTTGAGGCAGCCTTTTGCCAAGGCTGGAACAGCAGATTTGGGAGTTTGTTTAGATACTGTCCTTTTTTCGTACCTTCATAAAGTATAAAAAGTTGCACAAAACTAATGACTGGGAAATCTAAATAAAAATCTAAGCTGCCTGTGAAGATCCATGCAATGAATAATCTTTTCAGAGAAAACAGAATGTTGTACAGATTGACTAAGAGTAAATTCAGAGACAGATTTATGTATGAAGGGGTGGGAGTGAGACTTAAAATTATCCTTTTGAAAGGACAAAAAAGGGCTGAACACATAATGGCCTGTAATTCAGAAACCAATCTAGCAGAGGTTAAAGCTATGATCACGGTGGTCTTCCTTAATCTCAGTTAAAACCTTCAGAGGTGAGCTGGATGCAGGTTCAAAGGGTGGCAGGGTTAACTTTTAATAAAAGAAGATTCAAATTCCAATATGAATACATCTTTTTTTCTTGGTAGTCTAATATGGAAAAAGAAACTTTTGAAAGTGACTCGAGACAAAGCAGCAAGAAAGAGATCCAGGATCCAGTAGCAGACATGCTAAAATGACCTACAAAAACATATGTGTAATAAAACGCATACACAGCCAGTACAGAGTAATTACCCACCACTTAAGATGGGTCCAGTTCCGTTTTAAAAGGAAAGACTCTGTATAATACAGCATTGTTTATATAATTAAGACAATTATATAATTAAGATTTTCTATTAGCAGATTTTACTGCCTCCTTCAACACTTGCTGCACATTCTCAGAAAAAAGTACCTAAAAGGTATCAAAGGCCCATCATCCATACAGTTAAACTGATATTTTGAATGTTGGGATGAACCAGAGGTCCCTTGTCCTGTGTAAGCAAGTTCAGTCTATGTGGAAGTTTTTGGTAATTGCACCTCGCCATTTACATAAGAAAGGAGAACCAGTGTGGTCTAGTCAAAAAGAAACAGTCACCAGTAATACCTTAGCTATGGAAATAAGAGGAAAAGGTTGGGGGGGGGGGGGTCAAGGAACATCGCAGTCCAGGGATTGAAAAACTATCTGTCGTTCAGCCCTCTGTGTCCTGGAGCAGAACATTTTCATACATCTCTGTACACGGGAGAAAACCAATCAATTTGTGGGACTATCGCTAGGAAGACCTCTCTGTGTAACATTCACTCATGGAGAGAGAGGTCTATTTCGAACTTAATCAGTCTGCTACTGTGCTTGCTCAGATGGAATGTAAACTGCATCAAGAAATAAGCTGTACTGAATCAGAGTCACCACTAAGAATTCCTGGGGACCAGTGCCGATTCAAATCTTTCAGGGTATTTATCGGCACCATAATTTCTTTCAGACTGATGCATTTGCACAGGTGTTACAGCACGGCTTGAAATTGAAGTAAATGGTACAGCATCAACCAAGTAAAACTTAGAACTAAAAGAAATTAACGTCACTGAGGGTCTGAATATGGTCAACAACTGTTTATTAAAACAAATTATTTACAAACATTGAGCGTTTTCCTCCCATAAGAGACAGACTTCATCAGAACGGCTTAAAACAAAACTTCCTTTGGTATATTGGAAAAGATCAAACTGGATCCCAGAGGGGGAGACTGGAAAACAAAGTTAAGTAAAATGAAGTGGTAGCTCAGACTGGAGGCCACTTTTCCTCCTGGGTTAAATGAAAATGTGTCTATTGCACCAGTTTTAATCTTAAAAAGGCTAATAAATTATAATTTTATGTTCATTACTTTTTCTGTATTTTGGTATTTGTTGAGCCCTTGGCTAGACAATGTGCATAAGAACAAGCTATTTACACAGAAAACCAATCGTTATATGTGATTTTTTTCCTTCCTTTAAGGAAGATGTGATCTCATTTATTAATTAAAAAAGAACCAATGAAATATGCGTGTATTTATTTGGTATATACTGCTTCTGTGTTGGCATTAATTTATTCTAATGAAGTCCGTCTTTTATGGGATGAAAGCGCTCACTGTTTTTAAATAATTCTTTTTAACAAAGTTTTTAATCACATTTGGACCCTCTGTAGCATTAATTTCTCTTGGTTCACAGGTGCTATGGTTCCCAGATACCCCAACACCTTTGCATTTTAGTAAAAATGTACCCCCAGGCAAAGTCCAAAGCATCTTTTGGCCACTGTATGAAATGGGTTTATGGGGGAGAAGAAGACCACTAGGTTGCAAAGGGCTTGACTACCCACAAAGATGTTCTTTCTTCACAAACTTGAGAACTGGGACTGGAAAGCAAACAGGATGAGAGTGCTGGATCCAATCAATTTGTGGGACTATCGCTAGGAAGACCTCTCTGTGTAACATTCATTTTTGAGTTATCACTGAATTTTTCTTGAGCATAGTTTGGCATGAGGAATTGAAGAGAGAAGAGGCAACATACCCTTGAACTCTTAGAAATTCTCTTGCAGTTGAAGCTGTCTGAAGTGATTTATTTCCTCATTTTATTTATTTGTATCTGTTTACCAGCAAAGTCCGAATGGGTAATAAAATACCAATTTATCAGTGGAGGCCTGGGGAAAGAAGCCCCAGAGAGTTAAACATCAACTAAAATACTAGTATAAATATAATTAAAAAAGCATAAATACATATAATTTGATAGTGGAATACACAGGATACAATACAGCACAAGGAGACACCAGTGATGTAAAAAAAAATGAAAAATGGCAATTAAATATGACAATCCGTGCATACAAAAGCATTAGAAGTATAGTCTACTATACTAGAAAATAAAAAGATCAAAGTACACCCTAAGAGTGGGGAGAGGGCAGGTGTTGAAACGTATGGATAGATAGTAGGATGAGAGGCTAGATAACCGAGAATGAAAAGTATCCATTGCCATAGATCACACAGGTGAGGTGCATGGGCATAGCCATGAATTAGTGAGTAATTCTCAGAGCGAGCAGTTAAAAAGCCTAGTAAACACCTATGAAACCAAACAACCAGAAGAGCTTTTTTAAGCCTAGCCATGAAACCCAAATCTCTTGACAAGTTCTTGTACCCTTGAGAAGTATAAGCAGGGGATTGGGAGATGAACCATTTACAGGCTGCCTGTGTCCATTAGAAACATAGGTGCCAAACCAGGGATGAATTTTCTGTTCCCCATCCAATTGTCCAAGTTGCACCTGAATTGGATTAGGGAGGAACTCTGCTTCACATAAACTAGACAGAGTACGTCACATAAACTAGACAGAGTTCTGACTGGATTCTGAATAGAGTTCCATAGTTCTGATATGTAGTGTTAGTATAAACTTTGCACTACACTTTTTTTATTATAAATTTCAAATAGATTTTTGACTGGAGAGCCCAGAGGGTGATTTAGGAGACAGTGATGAAGTACTGAGGAGATAGAAGGGCAGATACAGGTGTTGTCCAGAATTTTATGGGTTAGAAGTTGCTTATGGGTTAGTTTATGTGGGAGTTCTAACCATCTGAGAGCATGTAATGCACAGTAATGATATGCTTTAAGTAGCAGACTGGCTGCAGATTTAGATATCTTACTATAGCATTGCTCCAGTTGTGATTTAAGAGAGATCAGGATCTTAGTCTAAATAGGAGAGACAGACAAGAGAGTAAAAGATATGTGTTAACTAGGATGATTCTATTAGAAAGTGTAAGGGATTTTTTTGCTCTAAATAGTAGACCTAGCTTTTGATTAATTATTTTTATACAGTTTTGTATGTGAAGATGCGAGTCCAAGTAATTTGGTATGAGTAACTACTTCAACAGCTGTATTGTTTACAGAGGTAAGGTGGAAGTTACTTTTAGCATTGGCATGGGACTTTGAAAAATAGTATCAGTTTAGTCTTTTTGGGATTAAGTAGCCACAGCCTAAGCTGAAGACATTTTGTCTCATGGACTGTAGTTGTAGTGGGCTGTCAGATGGGCAGATGAGAACAGAGTCATCTGCACAATGAATAAGGCAAGTGTGCTGGGAGGAGGTATATAGATTATTGATGAAAATTAAAGAGCAATGGACAGAAATAGTGTATTGAGGAACCTGTTTTAACTAGGAGAAAAGGACAGAAAGACAACAGCTATTTGACAGATTGATATATTTCAGATAGGTAGCCAGGGAACCATAGAAGAGTTGGTTTGGAAAGGCCCAGAGAGGGCATTTGAGTCAGAAGTTTCCCATGTGACACTGTGTCAAAGGCTTTTGAGAGACCTAGAAAAATAGAGAAACTTTCCTTGGTTTTAGCCTTATCAATGGTCAGAAACCATGTTGTTTTTGGGATTGATCATCATTTTGCAAGAGGTACTGAAGGAGTTGCTTATAAATATACTTTTCCAGGATCGGGGAGGGGGCAACTGCCTAAAGTTACAGATTTCAGATTAGTTACTTCTTTTATGGAAAGGAATAATGAACAATTTTCCACAGGGCAGGGATATGGGAGTCTTGAACAGCTCTATTAATGAAAATTGAAACTGGGTATACTATAGATTCTGCAGCAAGCTTATGATACTCAGCAGGGAGATCATCTGCAGAAGGAGAACAGAGTTCAAGTTTCTTTAGTGACAGTTTTGACATACAATGTGGAGTCAGGTTTGTGAATGAAGGCATTGATGTTAGGACAAGTGGAGTTTTGAGGCAGATTAAATGTTTGGGGAGAGCTGGAAGCAAGATAGGCTATGAAGTCAGTGAAGAAAATGCTAAATCTGGTAGCCGTTTCTGATAATTCTGGATAAGGGTTTCATGAAGAAAATGCTAAATCTGGTAGCTGTTTCTGATAATTCTGGATAAAGGTTTCATGAAGAAAAAGGGCCAGGGTGAAATTTTTTCTTAATTGTACTCCATAATTTCTTTGGATTTTTTTATGATTATCTTGTGGGTCAGAATAATAATTTTGTCTAGGTGAATTTGCTTCTTGTATAGATTTAAGGTTTGTTTCTTTTTATCTTTGTGCTACTGTTTCCATGCTTTGTAAGGTTTTTTGCATGAGAGTTCTTGTATAACTGTTTTTTTACTCTTATTTCTACCAGAGGTAAAGGCATTTAAAGTATTCATGAATATATTGCTGAATTTGTTGATGGCTTCGTCTAAAGGTAGTTGTTTGAGAGGTGACCAGCTGAAGGATTTTAGTAGACTATTCAGTATATCAGGATGACAGAAAGATTTGGGGTAGTTCTGTAATTTTTTTTAGCTGGTTGGGCGATTTCTTTATTGGTGAATAAAGGATGATGGTCACCAACAGAATCAAGTAGTACCCCTGAGAGAGAGAACACTTGCTGGAGTAAACAGTAAAAATAGCATTTTTATGATCGCTTTGTTAAGCTGAGTTAGGGAAGAGATCAGCTGTTTGAACCCACACAAGTTAAGAATAGCAGTTGGGGTGTTAGATGTCACACAGATAACTAGTCAATGTTAACGTTGCCCAAGATAATGTTTTCAATAGTAATATTTGTAGTTATCCAGCAAACAATTTCTTCTAATACGCTAATATTAATACCAGGTGGTATGTAGAGGGCAAAAACAGAAAGCTTATGTTTATTAACACTGAGAAGAGAGCAAAGTAGTTCTGCATTTTGGAAGGTTAGTTTTGAGGCATGAGAGACAATTACAAACTGCAACGCCTCCCCCTTTTTTTGTGTGGTCTGCCACATCAAACTGTACTGCAGGCAAGGGACAGAATTTCAGAATTTTTTATATGGGGTTTTAGCTATGTTTTGGTGATAACAGTAATATCTGATGAGCATTGAAGAAACCACGCTTGTATGTCTTTGTTTATAATACGAATGTTAATGGAAATAAGGAAAAATTTTGTGGGTACTGTCTTGGAGTTTGTGGCAGAGGATGGTGGAATAGATGAGGCTGAGGGGCCAGGGTTGGAATGGATGTCACAATAAAGAGTGATTTTAGAGAGAAGAGGATTAGGATTAGTTAACTTTTATTATAAAGTATATGAATCTATCCTGGGCTATGTCAAAGTGAACTGAATGATTACATGTTTTGTTTTTGAAAAGGTAAATAGGTTGGATATAAAATCAAGTTGAGGAAATAGATATGATGGAGTGTTTAACCAGAGCATAGGTAGGGCAGCGGGTAGAATGCGAGTGTGAATGAAGTGCGAGTACCATGGTAGGTAGTAAAGTGACGCAAAATGAAAAAGAGAGACATGGAGATGCAAAAGGATAACGTAGTAGATCCAGAGGACTACTGAGTATTTAGGGGAGATTATAGCTGAATGAAAAGGAAAAAAAATATTAAAGAAGGGAGGAAGAAGAGGGAAAAATAGAGGAGTAGAAATGGCTTGTTGGAGATTCCAGGCAGAGTGGTCCCTAATTATGGAGATGCAGAAAGGTTTAGATTTTAATACAGTACAGTCAGTGAAATGGAGAATGCACCGTACTGTGGCAGGGTGACAATGTGAATTAAAGGAAGTAGTAGTGGAATGATTAAGTGGGTGATGTGTATAATACAAGGTTTCAGAGTATTATGTTTTCAGCAAATACGTTTTGAATTCTGGTGATTCTGTATGTGCCTGTTACACTAGCACGTCCTCTTGTGCTTATGGTAGATGCATGGCATGTGGAGAAAGAGACAGAAGCTTTTTGTAGATTGGTCAGACATATGACATCCTCAGATAGATACTTTCCACATTATAATGGCTACTGAAACAGTGACTGAATGAAATAGATCTACAGACTCCACTAAAAACTCTACCAAAGTTGTTCTCTCACTTAGCACTCCTCTATCACTTCCTCTTTCCCCATACCCAGTTTGCAATCCCTGCTAGGGAAAGCAGTCTTTAATCTGCAAGGCAAGTCTTGCTTAGCTTCATCTCATTCCACTACATTTCCCTTCAAAGTTATTTGCTTGAAATACCCTGGCTCTTTTGCCAGTTTCCTCCAATAAATTCTGAGCCATCTTGCCTATTTTGCATTACTGAATCAATGATGCATGAGGAAACACTTCACACCTATAGCTTTTATTTGATCTTCATTTATTTTATATCCAAAACTTTTTGAAAATGTCTCAAAATGTTCCACTACACCAAAATTTTATTTTCTAAATGTAAGTTCAAAATATAATCATCAGCAAAAAAGGCTAACTTTTCTTGATCATGAGTTATATTCTTGAATTTGTGAATCTTTTATTCTACCTTCTAAGAGCTTTAAATATAAAGCAAATAAGACGGGAAGAGGATATCCCTGCCTGGTTCCCATGTTCAAACGCAGCTCGTCAGAGCGGACCTCCTCCACCTTTATTCTTGCCTCCAATAATGCATAGATCTTCCTTATTAACACTATTATTCTATCAAGGAGCACAAATACTACAACTGCCCTAATCATAAAATACCACCGGACTATGTTCTCAGTATCAAGACCCAACAACACTGCTTTCTTACTATCTGCTGCCCTCTGTATAATCATTGTTCTATATTATCAAATGTTCCACAAAACCACCATGATCCATATCGATCACATTCTGCAACGTTTCTCATTCTCTTTGTGAATATAGACAAACACTTGACAATCAAGGTTTAAAAAGGTAATGGATCTATTATGAAGTCAGGTCTGAAGGTTCTTTACCCTCATTCACTTAAAATCACCACTGCTTTATTCCTAGATACTACTACCACCCATTTAAGATGCTGTTAATAGGTTCATAGGTTGGTACTAGGCTATCAGCCCTAGGGCCTATACAAGCCTAGCCATAACAATTCCCTGGCTATTTCTTCCCACATTATTTACTTTCCTGGACCCCTGTCTAGCAGGGCGACTGACGTGATCCCTGGGGTGAATTTCCTTTCTCCCATCCAATCGTCAAGGTTCCTCTTGAAGAGGTCCAAAGAGGCACTCTGCTTGACATGTACGGGCAATCTATTCCAGAGTCTGGGGAGTCTCTGGGTCAGGAACCTATCCCTCCAGCATGTTTTGTTTATTGTGATGACAAGGTTTAGATCCCTGGAGCGTATAGCTCTGAGGGATTGGGATTTCTTTAAGTGCAGCATGTCCAACAGCTCTGGGTTTGACATGGCCTTGTATGTTAAGCAGAGATTGCCTCTGAGTAGACGATATGCGACAAGTATAGCTGGAGTTTTTTAAGACGGTCAGCGTAGGGCATCTGCTTTAGGCCTGTGATTCCTTCTAGATCTTTTTTCAGTCTGTTCCCTCCTAGCTTCCAAATTTTCACAGAAACACTGCCTGTTCCTGGAGACTCTGTTGCTTGGTCATAAATCAATACTTTTATTTCAACTACTCCTAAGTTACTTATTAATTGCTGAGCCCTACCTTCCACTAATCTTGGCTTTACCAAGTCTTCCACAACTATTTCAATTTGCCTATTTTGTTTTCGCCATTTATCTACTAAAAATTTCACAAAATTTCTGAAATACCTCTAATACCTTTACAGGCTCTCGTTACTTTTCTTAACATGGGCTTCTTAAGTCTGGCTGCATCTCTTTCTACTTTTTGTTACCCAAGTCACTGAGTCAAAAGTTTTTGTGCTCTACAGTTACCAAAAAATAGTTGTTGAGCAGCAATCTTTCTAAACTCATGCTTACCGTCCAACTACTTCTTTATTTTTCCTTTAGCACTCTGCAGTTGTTCCTCTTGTTCTGTGAGGCTCCCTTCTGCAGTACTCTATCCTTTTATCAATACATCTAAATAACTCCTATTACTTCTTTTCCTCTCTCTCTTACTTACACCATGCTTTTAAAGTCCATTTTCATATCAGTCATTAGCTAACCCTTGTGAATTTTAACCTCCCTAGTACCTCAGAAATTGTATGAGTTACCCATTCTTTAAATACCTAGCTTTTTAGCAAGTGGGAAAGTGCCAATCATTATACATCATTACCCTGTATCTTTATCTTACTTTTTATGGGTGCATGATCAGATATATTTATTGGATGGGTCTCAAAGTTACAATGAAATACGCATGCTCCTGTGAAATATAATTTCTATCCAGTCTAGCCCACTTATTGTATACTGGGGAATAATATGTAAATTTTCTCAGAGTTCCTTTGCATCTTTGTTACCACACATTCTCATATATTTCTTTAGAAATCTACCCCTCCTATTCTCTCTTCAAGGTCTCCTCGATATATCCTCACTATTGCAAATGAAGTTTCAGTCCTAACCCATAAATAAAAATCTCACTGAAGCCTTATTTCTCCCCAAACGCTAAGCTCCATAACAGTATTTCGGGTGTAATGAATGCATGACAGTGTAATATTCCTCCTCAGCTAATAACCTCTGCTACCACAAGGCTGGCCTTTTCTTCCCTTATCTATCACTACTGAGGCCACACCTGCAATCAGTATTATTCCCCTTTTCCTCTGTCACTGATGCTCTGCTAAAAGCCCACCCCAAAATTCCTTAGATTTACATGCTCATTTCTTTCCAAAAGCATGGCATGTAACATTGTTATCTGCACCCTATACTTCTTAACCAAATTCTATATTCTTTCTTTTTGTCTACATTGGCAAGGCCATTTAATATTGACAAAGCAGCTGTTATGATTAAAAAAAAATCCCATATATTACATACAATTTTTTTTTCTTAATACATTTCTTTCAGGTCACGTGCACACAGTGATGACGGAATCACTGACCTTGTACGTAGTTGCTTCTTCTCAACTCTGAATGTTAAATTTTCCTAAACTTTTTTACTTCAATAAAAACACTCAAACAAAAAGTAAATCCCCTTTTAACTCAGCAGCAAAAAGTACAGTTGTGTACACTTACCATAAATGTAGATGTTCGAGTGTATTCACTGTTTCAGTCATTACATTTGGGTAATCTGCTGGCAGGTTGCCCTCAGTCATTCTGAACAACAAAGTCTTGGGTCCTGTGTCAGTTGCTGTCTCCTCTTCCATGACATCAGGTCGTCAGGGGTATAAAAAATGCAGTCAACGCCATTTTATTCAGTTTTTCTTGCCCCAGATGTCAGGTGCCCCCAAATGGGGAGTAAAAAAAAAAAAAAATATATATATATATATATATATATATATATATATATATATATATATATATATAAACAGAAATATATGTAATGCACTTTTAGCAGCATGAACTTTACCTTCATCTAAAAGCAAATACACCACAAAGGCTTTAGTATATAGTGAAAGAAAGAAAAGGTATAGAAAAGGGGGATGGCGGGAGGGTAACCCGGACTGCAGCAGTGAATACACTCGAACATCTACACTTATGGTAAGTGTACACAACTGCACTATGCTCTTCGTGTTTCACTGTTGCAGTCATTACATTTGGGTAGAATCCCAAAGCTATGGATGGAAGGATGGAACTACACAGCATTAGGAGCGGCTAAAAGGCCCTGCAGAACTGCAGCGGCAAAGCCTGCCCTGGATTTGGAGAAGAGAGGCAAATGATAATGCTTTGTGAAGGTATGAACAGAGCTCCAAGTAGCAGCCTCTATAATGTCTTTGGTTGGAACCCTCTGAGAAAAGCTGCTGAGGTAGAGGCAGCCCTGGTGGAATGTGACCCGATTCCCTTGGGCACAGGTTTACCATGGTGCAAGTAGCAGAAATGAATGCAGTGGCTTATCCACTTAGAAATAGTCTGCTTTGATATAGCCTTCCCCTCTGACCCTGTAGCAAATGCTACCAGTAGTTGCTCAGACTTTCTTAGAGATTTGGTCCTGTTTAAGTAGAATCTTAGTTGTCTGTGTACGTCCAATGAATGCAGAATCCGCTCCCCCTTGTTCTATGGATGTGGGTAAAGTGTTGGCAGGTGAAGTGTCTGGTTAAGAGCCACACTGGATACCACCTTTGACATAAAAGAAGGATTGGTCCTGAGGGACACCCAATCTGGGTAAAATGTAATAAAAGGCTCCACAGCCACGAGAGCCTGTAGTTCTGAAACCGTTCTTGCTGAAGTGACTACCAAGAGAAAAGCTGTTTTCCAAGACAGAAATTTTATATCCGCAGTAGCTGCTGGTTCAAAAGGAGGCAGGCGAGTTTTTCCAGCACAAAACTGAGGTCCCATGCAGGAGTAGGTAATCTTCTGGGAGGCCTTAAATTTTTGCCCCCCCAAGATACTGTTTAAGCAGAGGATGAGAAAAGAGGGGAAGCTCTGTGTTGTAATGAGCCGAGATGGCAGAGGCATGGATTTTTACTGAAGAAAAGATAGGCCCTTGTCAAGCATCTCAGTCAAATATTGCAAAATCTGAGGAATATTGGGCTTTGCTGTGTCTGTTCCTTGTGCTTGGTTCCAAGCACAGAATCTCTTCCATTTATCAGCATAAGATTTTCTAGTACTAGGCTTTCTGGCTTCCAAAATGACATCCATCACAGATTTATTGAAAGGTGTTGTTTGAATAATTAAATGATCAGCCATGCTGCAAGATTCAGAGTTTGAAGCTGAGTGTGCAGAATTTGATCTGTTGATTTGTTCTGCTGAGACAGTAGAGGAGGTATTTGAGGCAGGTACCAAGGAGGAAGTTGAGACATATTCATTAGAATTGGGTACCAGCGCTAGCAAGGCCAGTCCGGAGCAACTAGGATCATTTTTGTTTTTTCCTGACTGACGTTTAGTAAGACCTTGGCGAGAAGAGGCAGAGGGGGAAAGGCAAAGACTGATACGTTTTTCCAACTGAAGGATAGGGCATCCACTTTCCATGCTTTTCTGTAATAAGTTCTTGTGCAGAATTTGTCCAGCTGATAATTTTGGGGCGAGGCAAATAGATCTATGTCTGGGCTCCCCCATTTCTGTGTTAGCATGCTGAAGATTTGTGGATCCAGTTTCCATTTGTGCGGGTCCATAAGATTTCTGCTTAGGTCGTCTGCCAGAGTATTTTGTTTTCCTGGCAGGAACTGAGTTTGAAGCTGTCTTTGGTTAAGTCAATGCTGTGTTCCACAATGCCATGGCTAGTCTGCAAAGGGGGTAGGAATGTGTATCCCCCTGCTTGTTTACGTACCACATAACTGTGGTGTTGTCCGTCTTTATCAGTAATTGTCCTGGATGAAGCAAGTCCTTGAAGGCTGTCAGAGCATTCTGAACAGCTAGCATCTCTTTCTGGTTGATGCGCAGATGCATTTGTTTTGGGCTCCATTTGCCCTGAATGCATCTCCCTGCCAGGTGGGCCCCCCCAAGCACAGTCTGATGCATCTGTAGTTAGGGTTTGGGTGGCAGGGGGTAGAGTGAATGACAGTCCCTTGTTTTGGTGACATGTCTCTGCCCACCAAAGAAACTCCTATTGTATGCAGGGAATGAGAGGAATCATGGTTTCCAGACTGTGACAATGTTGACTCCATAAACTTTTTAGGTACTACTGAAGTTTCCTCATATGCAGTCTCGCATATGGAATTAGTAGAATGCAGGATGCCATGAACCCCAAAGCCTGCAGAATTTGTCTTGCAGATAACTGGGTTTTTGTTGCCATTTGTTTGAAGTATGTTGTCAGTTGCCTTTGTTTGTCTGGCGTAAGGTAAGCCATCTGGGCAGTTGTATTCAAGCTTGCACCCAGGAATGTAATTATTTGAGAGGGTACCAGTTGGGATTTCTTTTTGTTTATTGTGTACCCTAGGCATGTTAGAAGCCTTTTTACAAACGCCAGATGTTGAAGAAGAGTGTCCTTGTCCTTTGCTTGAATGAGACAGTCGTCCAGATAAGGATAAATTTGTATGCTTCTTTGTCTGCAGAATGCGATTACTGGTGCCAGGCACTTTGTAAAGACCCTGGGCGCAGTAGATAAGCCAAAGGGCAGTGCAGAGAATTGGTAATGCAAAAAACCTGCCTTGAAGCGGAGGTATCTTCTGCACGATTCCCCTACTGGGATGTGCAGGTATGCCTCTTAAGTCTAGAGTCA
The DNA here is from genome assembly GCF_019279795.1 of Protopterus annectens. Lineage (NCBI taxonomy): Eukaryota > Metazoa > Chordata > Ceratodontiformes > Protopteridae > Protopterus > Protopterus annectens. The sequence goes on from NC_056733.1 coordinate 519,307,655, forward strand.
CTAACCAAGCGTTCCTGTCCAGCATAGGCAGTAGCTGCTGTAAAGTCAGCATTTTGAATTTTGGATTGTCCAGGAACATGTTCAAAATCGATAAGTTCAGTATTGGACGCCAGGCATTGTCTTTTCTGGGTACCAGGAAAAGTCTTGAATAAAAACCTTGTCCTTTTTCCTTTTCTGGTACTGGTTGAATATCCCCCATAACCATGAGGGACATAACTTGTTTCTGAGCCTCTGCCCACTGATTTTGTGGCAGATCTGGCCATCCGTTTGGAATTGGCAAAGTATGGAAATGAAATCTGTACCCCTGGGATACTATGCTTAATACCCACTTGTCCTGGGTAATTAACTGCCAATTTTGTGCATGAAGTGCTAGTTTTCCCCCCAAGGGGGCTGCCAAAAAGTGCTTGGTGAAGGTAGAGGAAAGTCACTGAGACTGCTTACTGTTGTGTTGTACTTTGTTTCCTCCAGATTTGGAGGTGGAGGTACCCTATTGCTTTGACCTGTAAGAACCCTGTCATTGGTATCTGGAGCCTTTTGAGCACCTGGATTTGCCTTGAGTGGCTCTGTTGGATACAGGAAAGGACCAATTTTTAGTAGGCCAGTGCCTACTGAACCTGGGTGGCTGCACTTGCAAGAAATCTTTTACAGTTTGCATAGATTTAGCTTTGTCTTCCATTTTCTTTAAAACCTCTTCTGCCTTATTACCAAACAGAGTATCATGCTGCAAGGGGGCATCCAATAATTTAGCTTTGACATGATCCGGCAGATTTTGCTCCTTGAGCCAGGCATGCCTTCTAATCACAGATCCAGTAACTGCGGCCCTGCAGCAGGCCTCCAAGGAATCAAAACCACATTGCAAAGTATGTTTTCCCACCTGTTCTGCTGAATGCAATAATTCCTGTAACTCCATTTTCAGCACGATCAGAAATAAACATAATTTTCTGTTTCAGTAAGCCCATAACATGCTGTTGGTATTTATGCATATGGAACTGGCACTTTAAGGCCCTGATTGCCAAGGTTGCAGACGTATAAACCTTCTTTCCCCATCTATCCAGCGCCCTGGAATCTCTATCAGAGGGGGTAGGATTTTTTGCTGTAGAGGCCTTAGCACCCTTGGGACCCTGTGAAATAATCTCAGGATCAGCAGCAGGATTTTTGAATAGAAATTTGTGGGAGTCAGGAACCCTGTAGTATCTGTCTGGCTTACTAGGAGCTGGAGGTAGGGAATCAGGAGCCATGCTTGATTCCAAAAACATATCATCAACAATGTCTAATACAGGAGGTACTGCCAAAGGCCTATGCTGAGGAAGAAGAAGGAAATCCCTAAGCCTCTTTTTTGATTCAGAAAAGTCCTGACTCTCCCAGTGAAAATGTTCCCTTAAAGTATGTAAAGTCTCTCCAAAAGAGTAATCCTCAGGAGGAGATGCAGATGGGATGGATTCCTCTGCATCAGAATCCTCATAGGGTGGAATAGAAAATTCCTGATCAGAAGAGGAATCAGAAAAAATGGAAACCTGATCTGAAGATTCATAATCAGTGCCTTGCCTAGGCCTCTTAGCGGGGGGGGGGGGGTGGTAACCCCTGACCAAGGTAATTAAGTCCTCAGCCATTTTAATCATCTGTTTTTTAGGCATAGGGGCCTGAGCAAGTGGCTCATGCGTTGGTTTTTTAGACAAAGAAGATGTTTTTGATCTTGTTTTTGAGGCTGGTGTCAGTTTAATATAAAAATGTTGAGGCCTGAAAACACCCTCAGAAGCCAGTGCCTGCTCAGTGGCTCTGGACCCATCCAAGGGAGAGACATCCACGGGTTCAATACTCTGAGAATCTCGCAGCATACCGGACTCTGAATAGGTCTCGGTAGAGGCCTGCGACTCAAAAGTAACGGGTATCAGGGGCTGCAAAAGTGCCTCACTGAGTACTGCCAAACTGGCGACTGGCTTAGGAGAAGCTTCATCGTCGGTTTTGGACCTCAATGGTCTGTCTCTGTCTTTTTCTTTGCGTTTTTTTGTGAACTCCGGTAGTCGGATTGCTAACCGACGACATTTCAGGATAATTAAATCTTGATCCAAAATATTTAGAAGCAAAAATATACAGACATTTAATAGTGTGTTGGTTAAATCTAGCACAAAACCGACAGCAAGGCACGTTATGATCTGGGCCTAGGCAAGGAATACAGTACAAATGAAAATCCATGTGAGGTATTTGCTTCCCACAAGTAATGCAATTATTAACTTTTACTGACATTGGTAAGGAGCAAGAAAAAGTTTCCCCAATGGGGTACTTAGCTTCAGTTTGAAGACTTCGGTTCTGAAACTCGAATGCGAAAATTTCAGGAGTCGGCCTACTGGCAATTGCGAACTGCTTCTGCTTCGGGCACTGCGCGGCAAGAAAGACTGAATAAAATGGCATCGGCTGCATGTTTTATACCCCTGATGACCTGACGTCATGGAAGAGGAGACTGCAACCGACGCAGGACCCAAGACTTTGTTATTCAGGCCGACTGAGGGCAACCTGCCAGCAGATTACCCAAATGTAATGACTGCAACAGTGAAACACGAAGAACATCTAAATACACATTCCAAACCTGAAGTCTAACCCTCCATATAGTAGCAGCTATCTCAAACTGAAAGGTACACCCAAAGTATTAACTATTCTAAAATTAAGGTTAACTCAGCTAATGCATTGTCAGGGCTTGTGTTTCCACTTATACAGAATGTTTTGTTGTTTTAAACCCAGTTAACAACTTGCATACTTTCAGCAAATATTAGCTTTTAGCCTTAAGTAGTAGTACACTGGCAAAAAAAAAGTGCACTTGCTAACCTTAAATAAATAAACTGTTCACTGCTACATTTAATTTACTAAAGTACTAAAACTGACGAGGAGGCAACACATATGCCTGTTTAAGAGAATGGAACCATACAGCTGTAAAGAATGACACGATACAAGGTCATGTGTTCTGGTTTCCAGTAAACTACTACACAGTCTGATCATTACAACTTAAAAGTTGTAACCGATTTTAATTTGGAGACAGACTGCAGCAAGTTCTGGAACAGAAAAACTGAATACATAAAAACAGGTTACCTTCATTTGACTGACAATTAGTACTGGCAGTGTCTAGAGCACTGTAATTCAAGTAAAAGGAAAATGTCCTTTTCCCCACTGCAGTGCGACCCTGGAGTTAGTATATACAGTTAGGGGGGGTGGGGGGCATAGCCCCCCACTTAGTTTCATGTTATATTCTCTGCTTTTGGTTTTATATTGTTTAGTAAAACCAAAGTAAATGGGGGCCTGTGCCCCCCACACCCCACAACTATGTATACTAACTCCAGGGTCGCACTACAGTGTGGAAAAGGACATATTCCTTTTACTTGCCTTACTGTGCTCTAGACACTGCCAGTACTGTCAGTCAAATGAACTGTCAGTCAAATGAAGTGTCAGTCATTTGGTCCGACTAAAATGTTTGTCGGTCAAATGAAGGTAACCCGTAAAAGCATATATTAAATCCTAGATTGTGGTGTCTCAGAGTGCTCCCTTTTCTACTGTTTAACTAGATTTAACACTCTTCTTTACTCACAGTCTTTCTTTAGTACCAGAAAGAATCCTGGATTTTTTTTAAAGATGTGCAACCCACCTAATTGCTTTCTTTTCCAATTATAAGACTACATTTACGACTAATCAAAGATTTAAACCTGCAGAAATGAAATGGTTCTGGTATAGACTTATCTATAACAATCCTTGAAAATTATCTGAAGAATGTCTCTATCAGAAATAATTTTATTTCAGCTTTTGATGCAAATGTTTTCTTGTTGAAGGATGGAACAGAAGCATAGAAGCTAAAAGGCAATGGGGGGATGGAACAGAAGCATAGAAGCTAAAAGGCAATGGGGGGGTTGGAACAGAAGCATAGAAGCTAAAAGGCAATGGGGGGTTGGTGCTTCAGAAGTCTGCATTGTCTTTGTTTCTGTTCACTTTGCCACTTTTTATAAAATGGTCTCAGTTTTTTTTTTTTTTTTTTTTGCACAATGGAGGTATAAAAGAAAGTAAAGTTATGTATTTACCATAATGCCAGATCTATGTTGTCTTTTTCCATCTGTTTCAACTCAACTCATAAGTATACTGTATACGATAAGATCAGACCAGACACTGACAACTTTTTAAACTCTCAGATCCAGTGCTCAGGCTTTTCCTCTCTATCCATAATCCCTTCCATCCTACAGTACCTCAGAGTTTGCCTGCCTACATTCTAGACCTCTCTACTTCCAAAAGGAAATGGAAAAGGGGAGACTGGTGAAGAAGCCGGGGCACAGCAAAAAGTGTGGTTAAGACATGGTTTCAAACAGGTCCAATATGGTCAACTGAGAGCCTTACATGTGACAATCTGTCAATAGGGAAGGAAGGAAAAATTGAGATAGACAAAAGATGACAAAATGGGCTTAGTATTATGCTACATAAAATATATATGTTCTCTTTTCAATCCACCTCAACGAATGGGACAGATTCCCAGCAAATAGTAAATCTAGGGAGGTCTTATGGAAGGATATTCCAGAGAATGGTGGAGCCAAAGGTAATATGGGACCTAGACTGTAAAACTTATAAAGTGAAACAAATGTATGAACATTAGACCAAGTAGCCATAACACAATAATCTTTGGGCATTCTGCCAAAGAAAGCTGCAGATGCTGTGACTGCTCTAGTAGAACTGGCTTTATGTCTGAGAAGTAGAGTCCCTTTGCTTTGTACACAAAGTACAGTTGTGTACTTACCATAAATGTAGATGTTTGAGTGTATTCACTGTTGCAGTCATTACATTTGGGGTAATCTGCTGGCAGGTTGCCCTCAGTCAGCCTGATTAACAAAGTCTTGGGTCCTGCGTCGGTTGCTGTCCCTTCTTCCATGACATCAGGTCGTCAGGGGTATAAAACATGCAGCCGACGCTATTACATCAGTTTTTCTTGCCCCAGATGTCAGGTGCCACCCAAATGGGGAGCAAAATATATATAAATAATTTAAACCACAAAAATATAAGTCCAAACAAAAGCAAATACACCAAAACGGCTTTTAAGTGTAGTAAAAGATAATACAGGCATAGTAGGAGAAAAAACAGGGGGCTGGAGGGAGGGTAACCAGGACTGCAACAGTGAATACACTCGAACATCTACATTTATAGTAAGTGTACACAACTGTACTATCTTCTTTGTGTTTCACTACTGCAGTCATTACATTTGGGTAGATTCCCAAAGTTATGGTTGGGAGGATGGATTTATATGACATTAGGACTGGCTATAAGGCCCTGCAAAACAGCAGTGGCAAAGCCAGCTCTTGATTTAGAGAAAATTGGTAAATGATAATACTTGGTGAAAGTATGAACTGAACTCCAGGTAGCAGCTTCTAGAATATCCCTGGTAGGAAAATCTCTGAGAAAGGCTGTAGAAGTAGATGCAACCCTGGTGGAATGGGATCTGATCCCCTGGGGGATAGGTTTTCCATGGTGCTTATAGCAGAAACTAATACAATGGCTTATCCACTTGGAAATGGTTTGCTTTGAAATAGCCTTTCCCTCTGCCCCTGCAGCAAATGCTACCAGCAGTTGTTCAGATTTTCTCTGAGATTTAGTCTGTTCAAGTAAAATCTAAGTTGTCTGTGTACATCCAATAAATGCAGAATCTACTCCCCTTTGTTCTGTGGATTGGGGAAGAAAGTTGGCAAAAGAATGGACTGATTATGAGCCACACTGGATACCACCTTGAGCATAAAGGATGGGTTGGTCCTGAGTGACACCCTGTCCACATGAAAGATGATGAAAGGCTCCACTGCCATAAGGGCCTGTAATTCAGAAATCCTCATAGCCAAAGTGATTGCTAAAAGGAAGGCCGTTTTCCAGGAAATAAATTTTAAGTCTGCAGTAGCAGCTGGCTTGAAAGGAGGGAGAGTGAGTTTCTCCAATACAAAGTTAAGGCCCCAGGCAGGGGTTGGAGCTCTCCTGGGTGGCCTCAAGTTTTTGGCCCCTCTGAGATACTGCTTTAGCACAGGATGAGAGAAGAGGGGAGGGTTCTGTGTTGTAATGAGCTGAAATAGCTGAGGCATGGATTTTTATGGAAGAAAAAGACAGGCCCTTGTGAAGCATCTCAGTTAAGTATTGCAAAATCTGAGGTAAATTGGCCACTGCTGTGCTTATCCCTTGAGACTGATTCCAGGCACAGAATCTTTTCCATTTGTCAGCATAAGATTTTCTAGTACTAGATCTTCTTGCCTCCAAAATGACATCCATCACAGGTTTGCTGAGGGATGCTAAGGGGGAATTTAAACGCCAGGTGTTGAAGAAGAATGTCTTTGTCCTCTGCTTGAATGAGACAGTCGTCCAAGTAAGGATATATTTGTATACTTCTTTGTCTGCAAAATGCAATCACTGGTGCCAGGCATTTGTAAAGACCCTCGGCGCAGCAGATAAGCCAAAGGGCAGTGCAGAGAATTGGTAACGCATTAAGTCAGCCTTGAATCTGAGGTATCTTCTGCAGGATTGCCTTATTGGGACCTGCAGGTATGCCTCTATTAGGTCTAATGTCACCAGCCAAGCATTCTTGCCCAGCATGGGCAGAAGTTGCTGCAAAGTCAGCATTTTGAATTTTGGAATGAACAGGTATGTGTTCAAAATCGATAAATCCAGTATTGGCCGCCAGACCTTGTCCTTTCTGGGTACCAAGAACAGTCTTGAGTAAAAACCTTGTCCTTTTTCCTGTTCTGGTACTGGCTGAATGGCCCCCATATCCATGAGGGACATAACCTGTTTCTGTGCCTCTGCCCATTGATTTTTTTGGCAGATCTGGCCATCCATTTGCCATTGGCAGAGTATGGAAATGGAATCTGTATCCCTGTGATACTATGTTTAGTACCCACTTGTCCTGGGTTATTAACTGCCAATTTTGAGCAAAAAGTGCTGATTTTCCCCCTAGGGGTGCAGCCAAAAGATAAGTGCTTGATGAAGGCAGAGGGAAGTCATTGGGACTGTTTTCTGTAGGTTTGCGCTTTATCTCCTCCAGCTTTGGAGGTAGAAGCGTCCCACTGCTTTGACCTGTAGGAATTTTGTGCCTGGTATCTGGAACCCTTAGGGCGTCTGGATTTGCCCCTTTGAGCTCTGTCTGACACAGGAAAGGACCAATTTTTTGTAGGCCAGTGTCTACTGAATCTTAGTGGCTGCACTTGTAAGAAGTCTTTTACAGTTTGCATAGACTTCGCTTTGTCTTCCATTTTCTTTAAAACCTCTTCTGCCTTAATGCCAAACAGATTATCACGCTGTCAAGGTGCATCTAGTAATTTAGCTTTAACATGATCAGGCAAACTTTGTTCCTTTAACCAGGCATGTCTCCTAATTACAGATCCAGCAACTGCGCCCTGCAGGAGGCCTCTAAGGAATCAAAACCACATTGCAAAGTATGCTTTCCAACCTGTTCAGCTGCATGCAATAATTCCTGCAATTCTTTATTTTCTGCACATTCAGAAATCAACATAATTTTCTGTTTCAGCAATCCCATAACATGTTGTTGATACTTGAGCATATGAAACTGGCAGTTTAAGGCCCTAATTGCCAAGGTTGCAGATGTATAAACCTTTTTTCCCCATCTATCCAGTGCCCTTGAATCTCTGTCAGAGGAAGTAGGATTTTTTGCTTTTGAGGCTTTAACTCCCTTTGGACCCTGTGAAACAGTTTCAGGATCAGCAGCAGGGTTTCTAAATAAAAATTTGTGCGAGTCAGGGCCCCCTGTAATATCTGTCAGGCTTGCTGGAAGCCGGAGGTAAGGAATCATGGGTCAAACGTGACTCCGAAAACACATCATCCACAATGTCTAAAACAGGGGGTATGGCTAAAGGCCTGTGCTGAGGGAGAAGAAGAAAATCCCTGAGCCTCTTTTTTTGATTCTGAGAAATCTTGACTCTCCCAGTGAAAATGCTCCCTCAAAGTATGCAAGGTTTCTCAAAATTAATAATCCTCAGGAGGTGATGCAGATGGTATAGACTCCTCCGCATCAGAATCCTCATAGGGAGGTATAGATAATTCCTGATCAGAAGAGGAATCAGAAGAAACAGAAACCGGATCTGAAGATTCATAATCAGTGTCTTGCCTAGGCCTCTTATCTGGTGGGGGATGGGAACCCCTGATCAAGGTAATTAGGTCTTCAGCCATTTTGATCATCTGTTTTTTAGGCATAGAGGCCTGTGCACGTGGCTCATGCGTCATTTTTTAGTTTTAGAAGTTGCTTTTGTCTTTGGTTTTGCAGCTGTTGTCGGTTTGATATAAAAATGTGAGGCCTGAATACACCCTCAGAAGCCGGTGCCTGCTCAGTGGCTCCGGACCCATCCGAGGGAAATACATCCGTGGGTCCAATACTTTGAGTTTCTCGCGGAGGCCTGCGACTCGAAAGTAGCTGGTATCAGGGGATGCGAAAGCACCTCACTGCGTACCGGCGACTGGCTTATGAGAAGCTTCGTCGTCAGTTTTGGACCTCGACTGTCTATCTCTGTCTTTTTCTTTGCGCTTTTTATGTACTCCAGTAGTCGGATTGCTATCCAACGACATTTCTGGGTAGTTAAATCTGTTTCCAAAATACTTTGAGGCAAAAATATACCGACGCTTAATAGTGCGTTGGTTAAATCTAGCACAAAACCGACAGCCAGGCACATTGTGATCAGGGCCTAGGCAAGGAATATAGTATAAATGGAAATCCTTATGAGGTACTTGCTTCCCACAAGTAATACAAATATTAACTTTTTCTGACATCGGAATGGAACAAGAAAAAAGTTTCCCTAACGGGGTACTTAGCTTTAGTGAAGACTTTGGTTCTGAAACTCAAACTCGAATATTTCAAGAGTTGGCTGAGTGGCACTTGCAAAATGCTTCTGCTTCAGGCACCGCATGGCAAGAAAGACTACAGAAAATGGCGTCGGCTGCTTGTTTTATACCCCTGACGACCTGACGTCATGGAAGAGGAGACAGCAACCGACACAGGACCCAAGACTTTGGAATTCAGGCCGACTGAGGGCAAAGTGCCAGCAGATTACCCCCAAATGTAATGGCTGCAGCAGTGAAACACGAAGAACATCTCTAGTTGCAGGCAAGAAATTATAGCAATCATTGTTTCAAGGCTGTGACAATGTTGACTCCATAGACTTTTTAAGTACCACTGTAGTTTCCTCATATGCAGTCTTGCATATGGAATTAGAAGAATGCAGGAGGCCATGAACCCCAAGGCTTGCAGTATTTGTCTTGCAGATATAGCAGGGTTTTTGTGGCCACCTGTTTGAAGTAATTCACCAAATGAAGTTGTTTTTCTGGCGTAAGGAAAGCCATCTGGGCAGTTGTATTCAAGCTTGCACCTAGGAGTGTAATTTTTTGAGAGGGTACCAGTTGTGATTTCTTTTCGTTTATGGTGTACCCTAGACAAGTTAGAACCCTTTTTACAAACGCCAGATATTTTAGAAGAATGGCCTTGTTTTCTGCCTGAATTAGACAATCGTCCAGGTATGGATATATTTGAATATTTCTTTGCCTGTAAAATGCAATTACTGGAGCCAGGCACTTTGTTAAGACCCTGGGCGCAGTAGATAAGCCAAAGGGCAGTGCAGAGAACCAATAATGCAAGTATCCTGCTTTGAAGCGGAGGTATCTTCTGCAAGATTCCCTGACTGGAATATGCAGGTAAGCCTCTTTTAAATCTAGAGTTGCCAACCAGGCATCTTTGCCTAGCATAGGAAGCAACTGTTGAAGAGTCAGCATCTTGAATTTTGGAATGTCCAGAAATGTGTTCAGAGTAGACAGGTTCAGAAATGGATGCCATGATTTGTCTTTTCTGGGTACCAGAAAAAATCTGGAATAGAAACCTTGTCCCTTTTCCTCTTCTGGTACTAGTTGAATTGTCCCCATGTTTAGGAGGGAAAGTACTCGTTTCTGAGCCTCTGCCCACTGATTTGGGGGCAGGATTGGCCATCTGTTTGGAGTTGGCAACGTGTGGAAATGAAATTTGTATCCCTGGGACACTATATTTAAAACCCATTTGTCCTGGGTTATAAGTTGCCAGTTTTTTGCATGAACAGCCAGTTTCCCCCCCAAAGGGGCGGCTAAGAGGTAAGTGCTTGGTAATTTTAAAGGGAAGTCATTGAGACTGTTTACCATAGGGAGGTGTCTTACTTCCAGATTTGGAAGCGGAGGCACCCCATTGCTTAGTTCTGAAAGTCCCTTGGGACTGAAACCTGGTGCTTTTGGAATGTCTGGGTTTGGCTCGAGTGGCTCTGGAAGGAACTGGAAAGGACCAGTTCTTAGTAGGCCAGTGCCTACTAAATCTTGGAGGTTGTACTTGTAAGAAATCTTTCACAGTTTGCATAGATTTAGCTTTATCTTCCATCTTTTTTTAGAACTTCTTCAGCCTTATTGCCAAATAGACGATCCTGCTGTAAAGGAGCATCCAACAATTTTGCTTTAACATGATCAGACAGAGATTGCTCCTTAAGCCAAGCATGTCTTCTAAGCACAGACTCAGTAACAGCAGCCCTGCAAGAGGCCTCCAAAGAATCAAAACCACATTGCAAAGTATGTTTTCCAACTTGTTCAGCTGAATGCAGTAAATCCTGTAAATCCTTATTTTCCACACAGTCAGAAATCAACATCTTTTTCTGTTTAAGCAATCCCATGATATGCTGTTGATATTTTAGCATGTGGAATTGACAGTTTAAAGCTCTGACTGCCAAGGTTGCAGAAGTATAAACCTTTTTACCCCATCTATCCAGCGCGCCATGGAGTCTCTATCAGAAGGGGTAGGATTTTTTGCAGTACAAGCCTTAATGTCTTGGGCCCCTGAGAAATTGTTTCAGGGTCCGAACAGGATTTTGAAAATGAATTTGTGGAAGTCAGGAACCCGGCCGTATCTGTCTGGCTTACAAGGGGCCGAAGGCAGGGAATCAGGGGCGATACTGGATTCTGAAAACATATCAACAATGTCTAGTACAGGAGGTATAGCCAAAGGCCTATGCTGAGGAAGAAGGAAATCCCTAAGCCTCTTTTTGGATTCAGAAAAATCCTGACTTTCCCAATGGAAATGCTCCCGTAAGGTATGTAAAGTTTCCCCAAAACAAAAATCCTCAGGAGGAGAAGCAGAAGGAATGGAATCCTCTGCATCAGAATACTCATAAGTAGGTATGGACAAATCCTGTTCATTAGAAGAGTCAGAAGAAACAGAGTCCTGTTCAGAAGATTCATAGTCAAGTTAAGCCCAAGGCCTCTTAGAAGGGGGGGTTGACTACCCCTGATTAGAGTAATTAAATCTTCAGCCATTCTGATCATTTGTTTTTTAGGCATAGGGGCCTGAACATGTAGCCTGGGCATCAGTTTTTTAGACATAGATCGAGATTTTGACCTTAATATTGAAGGTGGTGTCGGTTTAATATACAAATCTGTAGACCTGAATACACCCTCAGAAGCTGGTGCCTGCACAGCAGCTCCGGACCCATCCAAGGTAGAGACATCAGCGGGTTCCATAGGTGAAGCATCTCACGGCATACTGGACTCTGAATGGGTCTCCGTAGAGGCCTGCGAATCAGAAGTAGCAGGTATTAGGGGCTGCGAAAGCACCTCAGAGTACCGGCGACGTGGCGACTGGCTTAGGAGAAGCATCGTCAGCAGTTTTGGACCTCAATAGCCTGTCTCTTTTTCTTTGCATTTTTTTCGGTATTCCGGTAGTCGGATGGCTAACCAATGTCATTTCTGGATAATTAAACCGAGAACCAAAATATTTAGAAGCAAAAATGTACCGATGACTGATAGTGTACTGATTAAATAAAGCACAAACCCGACAGCAAGGTACGTCGTGGTCAGGGTCTAAGCAAGGAATACAGTACAAATGAAAATCCTTATGAGGTATTTGCTTCCCACAAGTAATACAATTATTAACTTTTACTGACATCAGTAAGGAGCAAGAAAAAGTTTCCCCAACGGGGTACTTAGCTTTTAGTTGAAGACTTTGGTTCTGAAACTCAAAAACAAAAATTTCAGGAGTTGGCCGACCGGCATTTGCGAACTGCTTCTGCTTCGGGCACTGCGCGGCAAGAAAGACTGAATAAAATGGCATCGGCTGCATGTTTTATACCCCTGATGACCTGACGTCATGGAAGAGGAGACTGCAACCGACGCAGGACCCAAGACTTTGTTATTCAGGCCGACTGAGGGCAACCTGCCAGCAGATTACCCAAATGTAATGACTGCAACAGTGAAACACGAAGAACATCTAAATACACATTCCAAACCTGAAGTCTAACCCTCCATATAGTAGCAGCTATCTCAAACTGAAAGGTACACCCAAAGTATTAACTATTCTAAAATTAAGGTTAACTCAGCTAATGCATTGTCAGGGCTTGTGTTTCCACTTATACAGAATGTTTTGTTGTTTTAAACCCAGTTAACAACTTGCATACTTTCAGCAAATATTAGCTTTTAGCCTTAAGTAGTAGTACACTGGCAAAAAAAAAGTGCACTTGCTAACCTTAAATAAATAAACTGTTCACTGCTACATTTAATTTACTAAAGTACTAAAACTGACGAGGAGGCAACACATATGCCTGTTTAAGAGAATGGAACCATACAGCTGTAAAGAATGACACGATACAAGGTCATGTGTTCTGGTTTCCAGTAAACTACTACACAGTCTGATCGTTACAACTTAAAAGTTGTAACCGATTTTAATTTGGAGACAGACTGCAGCAAGTTCTGGAACAGAAAAACTGAATACATAAAAACAGGTTACCTTCATTTGACTGACAATTAGTACTGGCAGTGTCTAGAGCACTGTAATTCAAGTAAAAGGAAAATGTCCTTTTCCCCACTGCAGTGCGACCCTGGAGTTAGTATATACAGTTAGGGGGGGTGGGGGGCATAGCCCCCCACTTAGTTTCATGTTATATTCTCTGCCTTTGGTTTTATATTGTTTAGTAAAACCAAAGTAAATGGGGGCCTGTGCCCCCCACACCCCACAACTATGTATACTAACTCCAGGGTCGCACTACAGTGTGGAAAAGGACATATTCCTTTTACTTGCCTTACTGTGCTCTAGACACTGCCAGTACTGTCAGTCAAATGAACTGTCAGTCAAATGAAGTGTCAGTCATTTGGTCCGACTAAAATGTTTGTCGGTCAAATGAAGGCAACCCGTAAAAGCATATATTAAATCCTAGATTGTGGTGTCTCAGAGTGCTCCCTTTTCTACTGTTTAACTAGATTTAACACTCTTCTTTACTCACAGTCTTTCTTTAGTACCAGAAAGAATCCTGGATTTTTTTTAAAGATGTGCAACCCACCTAATTGCTTTCTTTTCCAATTATAAGACTACATTTACGACTAATCAAAGATTTAAACCTGCAGAAATGAAATGGTTCTGGTATAGACTTATCTATAACAATCCTTGAAAATTATCTGAAGAATGTCTCTATCAGAAATAATTTTATTTCAGCTTTTGATGCAAATGTTTTCTTGTTGAAGGATGGAACAGAAGCATAGAAGCTAAAAGGCAATGGGGGGATGGAACAGAAGCATAGAAGCTAAAAGGCAATGGGGGGGTTGGAACAGAAGCATAGAAGCTAAAAGGCAATGGGGGGTTGGTGCTTCAGAAGTCTGCATTGTCTTTGTTTCTGTTCACTTTGCCACTTTTTATAAAATGGTCTCAGTTTTTTTTTTTTTTTTTTTTGCACAATGGAGGTATAAAAGAAAGTAAAGTTATGTATTTACCATAATGCCAGATCTATGTTGTCTTTTTCCATCTGTTTCAACTCAACTCATAAGTATACTGTATACGATAAGATCAGACCAGACACTGACAACTTTTTAAACTTTCAGATCCAGTGCTCAGGCTTTTCCTCTCTATCCATAATCCCTTCCATCCTACAGTACCTCAGAGTTTGCCTGCCTACATTCTAGACCTCTCTACTTCCAAAAGGAAATGGAAAAGGGGAGACTGGTGAAGAAGCCGGGGCACAGCAAAAAGTGTGGTTAAGACATGGTTTCAAACAGGTCCAATATGGTCAACTGAGAGCCTTACATGTGACAATCTGTCAATAGGGAAGGAAGGAAAAATTGAGATAGACAAAAGATGACAAAATGGGCTTAGTATTATGCTACATAAAATATATATGTTCTCTTTTCAATCCACCTCAACGAATGGGACAGATTCCCAGCAAATAGTAAATCTAGGGAGGTCTTATGGAAGGATATTCCAGAGAATGGTGGAGCCAAAGGTAATATGGGACCTAGACTGTAAAACTTATAAAGTGAAACAAATGTATGAACATTAGACCAAGTAGCCATAACACAATAATCTTTGGGCATTCTGCCAAAGAAAGCTGCAGATGCTGTGACTGCTCTAGTAGAACTGGCTTTATGTCTGAGAAGTAGAGTCCCTTTGCTTTGTACACAAAGTACAGTTGTGTACTTACCATAAATGTAGATGTTTGAGTGTATTCACTGTTGCAGTCATTACATTTGGGGTAATCTGCTGGCAGGTTGCCCTCAGTCAGCCTGATTAACAAAGTCTTGGGTCCCAAGGCCGGTTGCTGTCCCTTCTTCCATGACATCAGGTCGTCAGGGGTATAAAACATGCAGCCGACGCTATTACATCAGTTTTTCTTGCCCCAGATGTCAGGTGCCACCCAAATGGGGAGCAAAATATATATAAATAATTTAAACCACAAAAATATAAGTCCAAACAAAAGCAAATACACCAAAACGGCTTTTAAGTGTAGTAAAAGATAATACAGGCATAGTAGGAGAAAAAACAGGGGGCTGGAGGGAGGGTAACCAGGATTGCAACAGTGAATACACTCGAACATCTACATTTATAGTAAGTGTACACAACTGTACTATCTTCTTTGTGTTTCACTACTGCAGTCATTACATTTGGGTAGATTCCCAAAGTTATGGTTGGGAGGATGGATTTATATGACATTAGGACTGGCTATAAGGCCCTGCAAAACAGCAGTGGCAAAGCCAGCTCTTGATTTAGAGAAAATTGGTAAATGATAATACTTGGTGAAAGTATGAACTGAACTCCAGGTAGCAGCTTCTAGAATATCCCTGGTAGGAAAATCTCTGAGAAAGGCTGTAGAAGTAGATGCAACCCTGGTGGAATGGGATCTGATCCCCTGGGGGATAGGTTTTCCATGGTGCTTATAGCAGAAACTAATACAATGGCTTATCCACTTGGAAATGGTTTGCTTTGAAATAGCCTTTCCCTCTGCCCATGCAGCAAATGCTACCAGCAGTTGTTCAGATTTTCTCTGAGATTTAGTCTGTTCAAGTAAAATCTAAGTTGTCTGTGTACATCCAATAAATGCAGAATCTACTCCCCTTTGTTCTGTGGATTGGGGAAGAAAGTTGGCAAAAGAATGGACTGATTATGAGCCACACTGGATACCACCTTGAGCATAAAGGATGGGTTGGTCCTGAGTGACACCCTGTCCACATGAAAGATGATGAAAGGCTCCACTGCCATAAGGGCCTGTAATTCAGAAATCCTCATAGCCAAAGTGATTGCTAAAAGGAAGGCCGTTTTCCAGGAAATAAATTTTAAGTCTGCAGTAGCAGCTGGCTTGAAAGGAGGGAGAGTGAGTTTCTCCAATACAAAGTTAAGGCCCCAGACAGGGGTTGGAGCTCTCCTGGGTGGCCTCAAGTTTTTGGCCCCTCTGAGATACTGCTTTAGCACAGGATGAGAGAAGAGGGGAGGGTTCTGTGTTGTAATGAGCTGAAATAGCTGAGGCATGGATTTTTATGGAAGAAAAAGACAGGCCCTTGTGAAGCATCTCAGTTAAGTATTGCAAAATCTGAGGTAAATTGGCCACTGCTGTGCTTATCCCTTGAGACTGATTCCAGGCACAGAATCTTTTCCATTTGTCAGCATAAGATTTTCTAGTACTAGATCTTCTTGCCTCCAAAATGACATCCATCACAGGTTTGCTGAGGGATGCTAAGGGGGAATTTAAGTGATTAGCCAAGCTGCAAGATTCAATGTTTGGAGCTGAGGGTGCAGAATTTGGATGTTGTGCTGAGACAGTAAGGGAGGTGTCTGAAGCAGGTGCCATGGAGAAATTTGTGACAAGACTGCGTAGGAATGGGTACCAGTGTTGGCAAGGCCAGTCTGGAGCAATCAAAATCATTTTTGGTTTGTCCTGTTTGACTTTTAGTAGAACTTTGGAGAGCAGAGGCAGAGGGGGAAAGGCATAGTGTGGCAGGTTTTCCCAGCTGAAGGACAGAGCATCCACTTTACAGGCTTTTTGTGAGGAGTTCTTATGCAAACTTTGTCCAACTGGTAGTTCTGGGGTGAGGTAAAAAGATCTATGTCTGGGCTCCCCCATTTGAGGGTCAACATGTTGGAAATCCATGGTTCCAGTTTCCATTCGTTTGGGTCCATGAGATTTCTGCTTAGTTTGTCTGCCAAAACATTCAGCTGTCCTGGCAGGAATTGAGCTTGTAGTTGTACTTGATAGCTCAAGGCCATGTGCCACAATGTCATGGCTAGTCTGCAGAGGGGGTAGGAATGTATACCCCCCTGCTTCTTTATGTACCACATAACTGTGGTGTTGTCCGTCTTTACCATTAGTTGCCCTGGATGAAGGTAGTCGATGAAGGCTGTCAGTGCATTCTGTACAGCTAGCATTTCTTTTTGATTGATATGAAGGTGCATTTGATTTGGGCTCCATTTGCCCTGAATGCACTTCCCTGCCAGATGAGCCCCCCCCATGCATAGTCTGATGCGTCTGTAGTTAGGGTTTGGGCGTCAGGGGGTGGTGTGAATGGCAGTCCCTTGTTTTGGTGGCAGGCCTCTGCCCACCATAGGAAAGTATAATTTTGTACACTTACCATAAATGTAGATGTTCGAGTGTATTCACTGTTGCAGTCATTACATTTGGGGGTAATCTGCTGGCAGGTTGCCATCAGTCGGCCTGAATTCCAAAGTCTTGGGTCCTGCGTCAGTTGCCTTCTCCTCTTCCATGACGTCAGGTCGTCAGGAGTATAAGACAAGCAGCTAACGCCATTTTCTATAGTTTTTCTTGACCCAGATGTCAGGTGCCCCCCAAAAGGTAGCAAAAATATATACGTATAAAAAGTATACATACATGCATTAATATAAACTTTACCTTCATCTACAAGCAAATGCACCACATAGGTTGTAGAAGATAGAGAAGGAAAGATAAACTCCAGAATGAAAGGGGGGATGGCGGGCAGGTAACCTGGACTGCAACAGTGAATACACTCGCACAGCTACATTTATGGTAAGTGTACACAACTGTACTATGTTCTTCGTGTTTCACTGTTGCAGTCATTACATTTGGGTAGAACCCAAAGCTATGGTTGGGAGGCTGGAGCTAAACAGCATTAGGTGCGGCTATAAGGCCCTGCAGAACTGCAGTGGCAAAGCCTGCCCTGGACTTAGAGTAGAGAGGCAAATGATAATACTTTGTAAAGTTGTGGACAGAACAAGTAGCAGCCTCTAGAATGTCTTTGGTTGGTACTCCTCTAAGAAAGGCCACTGAAGTAGCTGCAGCTCTGGTGGAATGAGACCTAATGCCCTTAGGCACAGGTTTACCATGGTGTAAGTAGCAGAAATGAATACAGTGGCTAATCCACTTTGAAATAATCTGCTTTGAAATAGCCTTTCCTTCTGATCCTGCAGCATATGTCACTAGCAATTGCTCAGTTTTTCTTAAGAGCTTTAGTCCTGCTCAAGTAGAATCTTAGCTGTCTGTGTACGTCCAAGGAATGCAGAATTCTCTCCCCCTTGTTCTGTGGATTTGGATAAAAGGTTGGCAGATGAATAGTTTGGTTAAGAGCCACACTGGAAACCACCTTAGGCATAAATGTTGGATTTGTCCTCAGACACCCCCTGTCTGGGAAAATATGATAAAAGGCTCCACAGCCATGAGGGTCTGTAGCTCTGAGACTCTTCTTGCTGAAGTAATTGCTAGTAGCAGAGCTGTTTTCCATGATAAGAACTTTATATCAGCAGTAGCAGCTGGTTCAAATGGAGGCAAGGTGAGCTTTTCTAACACATAATTGAGGTCCCATGCAGGTATTGGTGATGATCTAGGAGGCCTTAAATTTTTGTCTCCTCTAAGATACTGCTTTAGTAAAGAATGAGAAAAGATTGGTGGCTCTGTATTGTAATGAGCCGAAATGGCAGAGGCATGGATTTTAATTGATGAGAAAGACAGGCCTTTATCAAGCATCTCAGTCAAGTATTGTAAGATCTGAGGAATATTTGGTTCTGCTGTATCAGTTCCTCGTGCTTGATTCCAAGCACAGAATCTCTTCCATTTAATCAGCATACGATTTTCTAGTACTAGGCCTTCTGGCTTCCAAAATGACATCCATCACAGCTTTATTGAGAGGTGCTGTTTGTATAACTATATGATCAGCCATGCTGCCAGGTTCAATGTCTGGAGTTGATTGTGCAGGATCTGATTGTTTTGCTGGGACAATAGTTGAGGTCTTTGAGGTAAGGTCCAAGCTGGGTATTGAGACAGGTTTCTTAGGATTGGGTACCAGTACTGGCGGGGCCAGACCGGGGCAATTAGTATCATCTTTGGCTTTTCTTGTCTGACTTTTAGGAGGACCTTGGGAAGAAGAGGCAGAGGAGGAAAGGCATAAACTGATAGGTTTTTCCAACTGAAGGATAGGGCATCCACTTTTCCATGCTCGTCTCTGATAAGTCCTTGTGCAGAATCTTTTCAATTGGTAATTTTGAGGAGAGGCAAATAGATCTACGTCTGGGTTCCCCCATTTCTTTGCTATCATGCTAAAGACTTGTGGATCTAGTTTCCACTCGTGAGGGTCCATAAGGTTTCTGCTTAAGTTGTCTGCCAGAGTATTCTGTTCTCCTGGAAGGAATTGAGCTTGAAGATGTATTTGGTAAGTCAAAGCTGTGTCCCACAGTGCCATGGCTAATCTGCAAAGGGGGTATGAGTGCGTGCCCCCCTGCTTGTTTATGTACCACATGACCGTGGTGTTGTCCATCTTTATCAGTAGTTGTCCTGGATGAAGTAAGTCCTTGAAAGCTGTCAGGGCATTTTGAACAGCTAGCATCTCTTTCTGGTTGATATGTAGATGCATTTGTTTTGGAGTCCATATGCCCTGAATGCATCTTCCCGCCATGTGGGCCCCCCCAAGCCTAATCTGATGAGTCTGTTGTTGGGTTTGGCTGGCAGGGGGTAAAGTGAAGGGCCGTCCCATGTTTTGGTGACATGCCTTTGCCCACCATAGAAAATCCTGTTGTAGGCAGGGAATGAGAGGAATCATTGTTTCCAAACTGTGACAATGTTGACTCCATACACTTTTTAGGTACCATTGAAGTTTCCCCATATGGAATCAGTAGGATACATTATGCCATGAAGCCCAAAGCCTGCAGAATTTGTCTTGCACATAACTGGGTTTTTGTTGCATCGGTTTGAACTAAGTAGTCAGTTGCCTTTGCTTGTCTGGCGTGAGGTAAGCCATCTGGGCAGTTGTAATCAAGCTTGCACCCAGAAATGTTATCTTTTGAGAGGGTACCTGTTGTGATTTCTTTTCGTTTATTGTGTACCCTAGGCATGTTAGAAGCCTTTTCACAAACGCCAGCTGTTGAAGAAGAATGTCTTTGTCCTCTGCTTGAATGAGACAGTCGTCCAAGTAAGGATATATTTGTATACTTCTTTGTCTGCAAAATGCAATCACTGGTGCCAGGCATTTGTAAAGACCCTGGGCGCAGCAGATAAGCCAAAGGGCAGTGCAGAGAATTGGTAACGCATTAAGTCAGCCTTGAATCTGAGGTATCTTCTGCAGGATTGCCTTATTGGGACCTGCAGGTATGCCTCTATTAGGTCTAATGTCACCAGCCAAGCATTCTTGCCCAGCATGGGCAGAAGTTGCTGCAAAGTCAGCATTTTGAATTTTGGAATGAACAGGTATGTGTTCAAAATCGATAAATCCAGTATTGGCCGCCAGACCTTGTCCTTTCTGGGTACCAAGAACAGTCTTGAGTAAAAACCTTGTCCTTTTTCCTGTTCTGGTACTGGCTGAATGGCCCCCATATCCATGAGGGACATAACCTGTTTCTGTGCCTCTGCCCATTGATTTTTTGGCAGATCTGGCCATCCATTTGCCATTGGCAGAGTATGGAAATGGAATCTGTATCCCTGTGATACTATGTTTAGTACCCACTTGTCATGGGTTATTAACTGCCAATTTTGAGCAAAAAGTGCTGATTTTCCCCCTAGGGGTGCAGCCAAAAGATAAGTGCTTGATGAAGGCAGAGGGAAGTCATTGGGACTGTTTTCTGTAGGTTTGCGCTTTATCTCCTCCAGCTTTGGAGGTAGAAGCGTCCCACTGCTTTGACCTGTAGGAATTTTGTGCCTGGTATCTGGAACCCTTAGGGCGTCTGGATTTGCCCCTTTGAGCTCTGTCTGACACAGGAAAGGACCAATTTTTTGTAGGCCAGTGTCTACTGAATCTTAGTGGCTGCACTTGTAAGAAGTCTTTTACAGTTTGCATAGACTTCGCTTTGTCTTCCATTTTCTTTAAAACCTCTTCTGCCTTAATGCCAAACAGATTATCACGCTGTCAAGGTGCATCTAGTAATTTAGCTTTAACATGATCAGGCAAACTTTGTTCCTTTAACCAGGCATGTCTCCTAATTACAGATCCAGCAACTGCGGCCCTGCAGGAGGCCTCTAAGGAATCAAAACCACATTGCAAAGTATGCTTTCCAACCTGTTCAGCTGCATGCAATAATTCCTGCAATTCTTTATTTTCTGCACATTCAGAAATCAACATAATTTTCTGTTTCAGCAATCCCATAACATGTTGTTGATACTTGAGCATATGAAACTGGCAGTTTAAGGCCCTAATTGCCAAGGTTGCAGATGTATAAACCTTTTTTCCCCATCTATCCAGTGCCCTTGAATCTCTGTCAGAGGAAGTAGGATTTTTTGCTTTTGAGGCTTTAACTCCCTTTGGACCCTGTGAAACAGTTTCAGGATCAGCAGCAGGGTTTCTAAATAAAAATTTGTGCGAGTCAGGGCCCCCTGTAATATCTGTCAGGCTTGCTGGAAGCCGGAGGTAAGGAATCATGGGTCAAGCGTGACTCCGAAAACACATCATCCACAATGTCTAAAACAGGGGGTATGGCTAAAGGCCTGTGCTGAGGGAGAAGAAGAAAATCCCTGAGCCTCTTTTTGATTCTGAGAAATCTTGACTCTCCCAGTGAAAATGCTCCCTCAAAGTATGCAAGGTTTCTCAAAATTAATAATCCTCAGGAGGTGATGCAGATGGTATAGACTCCTCCGCATCAGAATCCTCATAGGGAGGTATAGATAATTCCTGATCAGAAGAGGAATCAGAAGAAACAGAAACCGGATCTGAAGATTCATAATCAGTGTCTTGCCTAGGCCTCTTATCTGGTGGGGGATGGGAACCCCTGATCAAGGTAATTAGGTCTTCAGCCATTTTGATCATCTGTTTTTTAGGCATAGAGGCCTGTGCACGTGGCTCATGCGTCATTTTTTTAGTTTTAGAAGTTGCTTTTGTCTTTGGTTTTGCAGCTGTTGTCGGTTTGATATAAAAATGTGAGGCCTGAATACACCCTCAGAAGCCGGTGCCTGCTCAGTGGCTCCGGACCCATCCGAGGGAAATACATCCGTGGGTCCAATACTTTGAGTTTCTCGCGGAGGCCTGCGACTCGAAAGTAGCTGGTATCAGGGGATGCGAAAGCACCTCACTGCGTACCGGCGACTGGCTTATGAGAAGCTTCGTCGTCAGTTTTGGACCTCGACTGTCTATCTCTGTCTTTTTCTTTGCGCTTTTTATGTACTCCAGTAGTCGGATTGCTATCCAACGACATTTCTGGGTAGTTAAATCTGTTTCCAAAATACTTTGAGGCAAAAATATACCGACGCTTAATAGTGCGTTGGTTAAATCTAGCACAAAACCGACAGCCAGGCACATTGTGATCAGGGCCTAGGCAAGGAATATAGTATAAATGGAAATCCTTATGAGGTACTTGCTTCCCACAAGTAATACAAATATTAACTTTTTCTGACATCGGAATGGAACAAGAAAAAAGTTTCCCTAACGGGGTACTTAGCTTTAGTGAAGACTTTGGTTCTGAAACTCAAACTCGAATATTTCAAGAGTTGGCTGAGTGGCACTTGCAAAATGCTTCTGCTTCAGGCACCGCATGGCAAGAAAGACTACAGAAAATGGCGTCGGCTGCTTGTTTTATACCCCTGACGTCATGGAAGAGGAGACAGCAACCGACACAGGACCCAAGACTTTGGAATTCAGGCCGACTGAGGGCAAAGTGCCAGCAGATTACCCCCAAATGTAATGGCTGCAGCAGTGAAACACGAAGAACATCTCTAGTTGCAGGCAAGAAATTATAGCAATCATTGTTTCAAGGCTGTGACAATGTTGACTCCATAGACTTTTTAAGTACCACTGTAGTTTCCTCATATGCAGTCTTGCATATGGAATTAGAAGAATGCAGGAGGCCATGAACCCCAAGGCTTGCAGTATTTGTCTTGCAGATATAGCAGGGTTTTTGTGGCCACCTGTTTGAAGTAATTCACCAAATGAAGTTGTTTTTCTGGCGTAAGGAAAGCCATCTGGGCAGTTGTATTCAAGCTTGCACCTAGGAGTGTAATTTTTTGAGAGGGTACCAGTTGTGATTTCTTTTCGTTTATGGTGTACCCTAGACAAGTTAGAACCCTTTTTACAAACGCCAGATATTTTAGAAGAATGGCCTTGTTTTCTGCCTGAATTAGACAATCGTCCAGGTATGGATATATTTGAATATTTCTTTGCCTGTAAAATGCAATTACTGGAGCCAGGCACTTTGTTAAGACCCTGGGCGCAGTAGATAAGCCAAAGGGCAGTGCAGAGAACCAATAATGCAAGTATCCTGCTTTGAAGCGGAGGTATCTTCTGCAAGATTCCCTGACTGGGATATGCAGGTAAGCCTCTTTTAAATCTAGAGTTGCCAACCAGGCATCTTTGCCTAGCATAGGAAGTAACTGTTGAAGAGTCAGCATCTTGAATTTTGGAATGTCCAGAAATGTGTTCAGAGTAGACAGGTTCAGAAATGGATGCCATGATTTGTCTTTTCTGGGTACCAGAAAAAATCTGGAATAGAAACCTTGTCCCTTTTCCTCTTCTGGTACTAGTTGAATTGTCCCCATGTTTAGGAGGGAAAGTACTCGTTTCTGAGCCTCTGCCCACTGATTTGGGGGCAGGATTGGCCATCTGTTTGGAGTTGGCAACGTGTGGAAATGAAATTTGTATCCCTGGGACACTATATTTAAAACCCATTTGTCCTGGGTTATAAGTTGCCAGTTTTTTGCATGAACAGCCAGTTTCCCCCCCAAAGGGGCGGCTAAGAGGTAAGTGCTTGGTAATTTTAAAGGGAAGTCATTGAGACTGTTTACCATAGGGAGGTGTCTTACTTCCAGATTTGGAAGCGGAGGCACCCCATTGCTTAGTTCTGAAAGTCCCTTGGGACTGAAACCTGGTGCTTTTGGAATGTCTGGGTTTGGCTCGAGTGGCTCTGGAAGGAACTGGAAAGGACCAGTTCTTAGTAGGCCAGTGCCTACTAAATCTTGGAGGTTGTACTTGTAAGAAATCTTTCACAGTTTGCATAGATTTAGCTTTATCTTCCATCTTTTTTTAGAACTTCTTCAGCCTTATTGCCAAATAGACGATCCTGCTGTAAAGGAGCATCCAACAATTTTGCTTTAACATGATCAGACAGAGATTGCTCCTTAAGCCAAGCATGTCTTCTAAGCACAGACTCAGTAACAGCAGCCCTGCAAGAGGCCTCCAAAGAATCAAAACCACATTGCAAAGTATGTTTTCCAACTTGTTCAGCTGAATGCAGTAAATCCTGTAAATCCTTATTTTCCACACAGTCAGAAATCAACATCTTTTTCTGTTTAAGCAATCCCATGATATGCTGTTGATATTTTAGCATGTGGAATTGACAGTTTAAAGCTCTGACTGCCAAGGTTGCAGAAGTATAAACCTTTTTACCCCATCTATCCAGCGCGCCATGGAGTCTCTATCAGAAGGGGTAGGATTTTTTGCAGTACAAGCCTTAATGTCTTGGGCCCCTGAGAAATTGTTTCAGGGTCCGCAACAGGATTTTTGAAAATGAATTTGTGGAAGTCAGGAACCCGGCCGTATCTGTCTGGCTTACAAGGGGCCGAAGGCAGGGAATCAGGGGCGATACTGGATTCTGAAAACATATCAACAATGTCTAGTACAGGAGGTATAGCCAAAGGCCTATGCTGAGGAAGAAGGAAATCCCTAAGCCTCTTTTTGGATTCAGAAAAATCCTGACTTTCCCAATGGAAATGCTCCCGTAAGGTATGTAAAGTTTCCCCAAAACAAAAATCCTCAGGAGGAGAAGCAGAAGGAATGGAATCCTCTGCATCAGAATACTCATAAGTAGGTATGGACAAATCCTGTTCATTAGAAGAGTCAGAAGAAACAGAGTCCTGTTCAGAAGATTCATAGTCAAGTTAAGCCCAAGGCCTCTTAGAAGGGGGGGTTGACTACCCCTGATTAGAGTAATTAAATCTTCAGCCATTTTGATCATTTGTTTTTTAGGCATAGGGGCCTGAACATGTAGCCTGGGCATCAGTTTTTTAGACATAGATCGAGATTTTGACCTTAATATTGAAGGTGGTGTCGGTTTAATATACAAATCTGTAGACCTGAATACACCCTCAGAAGCTGGTGCCTGCACAGCAGCTCCGGACCCATCCAAGGTAGAGACATCAGCGGGTTCCATAGGTGAAGCATCTCACGGCATACTGGACTCTGAATGGGTCTCCGTAGAGGCCTGCGAATCAGAAGTAGCAGGTATTAGGGGCTGCGAAAGCACCTCAGAGTACCGGCGATGTGGCGACTGGCTTAGGAGAAGCATCGTCAGCAGTTTTGGACCTCAATAGCCTGTCTCTTTTTCTTTGCATTTTTTTCGGTATTCCGGTAGTCGGATGGCTAACCAATGTCATTTCTGGATAATTAAACCGAGAACCAAAATATTTAGAAGCAAAAATGTACCGATGACTGATAGTGTACTGATTAAATAAAGCACAAACCCGACAGCAAGGTACGTCGTGGTCAGGGTCTAAGCAAGGAATACAGTACAAATGAAAATCCTTATGAGGTATTTGCTTCCCACAAGTAATACAATTATTAACTTTTACTGACATCAGTAAGGAGCAAGAAAAAGTTTCCCCAACGGGGTACTTAGCTTTTAGTTGAAGACTTTGGTTCTGAAACTCAAAAACAAAAATTTCAGGAGTTGGCCGACCGGCATTTGCGAACTGCTTCTGCTTCGGGCACTGCACGGCAAGAAAGACTGATGTAATGGTGTCTGCTGCATGTTTTATACCCCTGATGACCTGACATCATGGAAGAGGGGACAGCAACCGACGCAGGACCCAAGACTTTGTTAATCAGGCCGACTGAGGGGAACCTGCCTGAAGATTACCCCAAATGTAATGACTGCAACAGTGAAACACGAAAACCATCAGTAATACAATCATAAAGCTACCTGGATAATGCGACTTGCATGCAAATGCAAGTAAAATCTCAGCTGTCAATGATCATCCAGTAAATGCAATGTATATTCTGCTTTATTTGAAAAATTTACGAAGAATACTGGCAGGTTAATGGTCTGATTCAGGGCAGCTTCCAAAGCCACTTTAAGGACAAAATCAGAACTTGTTCAAAGAGACACCCTATCCTTATGGAAATTCAACAAGGAGGTTAACAAAAAGGTTTGTAGTTCTGAGATCCTCCATGTTGAGGTAACGGCCACCAGGAAGATAGTCCTCCAAGACAGGTTCAAATGGAGGTCTAGTCAGGGTCTGAAACAACAAGATCTAAGAAGAAATGTCCCTCGCTAATAGGCCTTAGACAATTTCAGTGAAGCAAATGGGGTCTGATTTTCCTCCACATGAAAGTTAGAGATGGCTGCCAGCTGTAATTAGATGGTACAAAAACCAGGACTCTTCTGGAATGACCCTGGTAAAAAAATCCAGAATGGAAGGTGAAGGAGCTGAAAAGGATGTAGACCTTAGGAGGTGGCCCAAACTGCAAACCTCCTCCACCTATTTCTGTAGACTTTTCTGGTGGCTGGTTTCTGTAAAGAATGCAGGATACACAGTACAGAGGAAGAAAGCTGGTATTTCTAGCCATCACTGGAATTGGAGAAACCAAGCAGACAATTTCAGGTTTTGATGCCTGAATGAGGCTTGCTGGACAAGTGAGAAAGAAGGTCTGGAAGAGGTCCCAGCTACCCAGGCAGGGTATTTCAGATGAGGCCGAAAGGGGTGAGGAGAATCTCTTGGCTTGCACCAAATCACTTTCTGAAGGAACTTTCTTAAGAGAGGAAAAGGAAGGAAGGAGTACAAGAGACCCAGGGGCCAGGTGTGGGTGAGTTCATCATTCTGACTGTCCCTCATGGGGAATCAAGGCAAAATGGCTGCTGCATTTGGTGCTGAGAGGAGTGGCAAAATGACTGCAGCAAGGCTGGCTCCAATGGCTGAAGATTTTAGTAGCCAATGCCTGATTGAGGGACCACTTGCGAGGCAGAAGAATGGACCTGCTCAATCTGTCTGCCAAAACACAATCTCCTTGGGATATGTGTTGCCACTAGAAACCACTGGAAAGACATCACCCTCTACCACACTCACTTGGCTTCTCAACATAATGCACAAGAACAGGCTCTACCCTGTTTGTTGATGCACCACACTGCTGACAAATTGATGGTCTGGACAGAAATCACAACTCTGGGAAGTGAATCCTGAAAGATCTGTAACAAAGATAACTTCCCTCATCTTCAGTATGTTGATGTGAACTCTGGCCTCTGACAATGTCCATGTGCTTTGAACAGTTTAACTTTTGACATCCCCCCTCACCCATGAAGAAAGGCATCAGTGGTCACTGTGGCTCTGAAGGAAGGGAAGACTTAGAACAACCAATGAGGGAAGTCAACCACCAGCAAATATATCATCTGCATATTCTCATTAGAATGCCCAGAAATTACATGCATTGATAAAGTATGGCCCATTGGACTGAAAGTCTGCTGCAGTGCTCTCATGTGAAACCTTGCATGACTGACTTGAGTTATCAAAGCAGTCATCAACCTCAGCAGGGGCTTTGAGCAGGAAAGAACTTCAGAAGCTTTACAATGTAGGGAGAGGACTCTGGAATTCAGAAACTTGGAAAATTGACTATTATCCAGTTGGTACTCTATGAATTCTATCATCTGTATCAAGGTCAGCTAGGATTTCTTCATGTTGACTAATTCCAGGTTGTTGACATAATTGGAGTACGGAGTTCCTGTCCTGAATAAGTAGCTCCCTCGTGGAAGTAGTTATGAGCCAGACATCTAAGTATGAAGACACCTGAAAAACCTGCAGCCTGAAATGTGCTACAACCACTGCCATACACTTGAATACCCCAGGGGCCATGGTGACACGAAAGGTCAGTTATCTTGAACCAATAGTGACCATCTCCAGTTGAAAGTGCAGGAAAGTACAATTGTGTACACTTACCATAAATGTAGATGTTAGAGTGTATTCATTGTTGCAGTGATCACTTGTGGGTTATCCCTGCTGAGTAGCCCTTGGCTGGCCCAAATACCAGAGTATAGGGTTTCCCTCCTGCGTCAGCTGTCTGGAATGTGAGGCTGATGTCAGGTCTTTAAAATGAGGCAGCCAATGCCGTTACATCAATTTTGTTTGCCCCCAATACGTATGAGCCCCCAAGAAAGAGAAAAAAGGGGAATGGTGGGAGGCAAACAGGACTGCAACAGTGAATACACTCGAACATCTACAATTATGGTAAGTGTACACAACTGCACAAAGTTCTTCATGTTTCACTATTGCAGTCATCACTTGTGGGAAGATTGCCAAAGCTGAGAAACAGGGAGGAGGAAGGACGATAGGATCTTAAAGCAAGCACCAATTCAAGGGGATGCCAGCATGCCCTGCAGGACTGCAGATGCAAAGCCTGCCCTGGCTTTCGAGAAGGTAGCCAGCTGGTAGTGTTTAGTGACAGTGTGGATTGCAGTTCAGGTAGCAGCTTCCAAAATATCCTTGATTGGAACCACTCTCAGGAAGGCATTGGAACTAGAGGCTGCCCTCGTGGAATCTGACCGGATGGACTTGGGAGGACTCTTTCCATGATGGGAACAGCAGAAATGGATACAATGTGAAATACATTTAGAAATGTTCTGTTTGGATATGGGTTTCCCCTCTGCCCCTGTA
Source organism: Protopterus annectens (assembly GCF_019279795.1). Taxonomy (NCBI): domain Eukaryota; kingdom Metazoa; phylum Chordata; order Ceratodontiformes; family Protopteridae; genus Protopterus; species Protopterus annectens. The sequence goes on from NC_056733.1 coordinate 519,335,989, forward strand.
GTGAAAGAAACCAGTAGCTGGTCAGTTTTTCTGACTGACCTGGTCCTATCCAGGTAATCTCTCAATTGTCTGTGCACATCTAGGGTATGCAAAATTCTTTCCCCCTTATTATGGGGGTTGGGAAAGAAGCTAGGTAGATGGATGACCTGGTTGAGGGTAACATCTGAGACCACCTTAGGTATAAAGAAAGGGTTTGTCCTAAGAAACACTCTGTCAGCATGTAAAATGATGAAGGGCTCAGTGGCCATAAGGGCCTGAAGCTCTGAAACTCTCCTGGCTGAGGTGATGGCCAGCAGGAAGGCAGTCTTCCAAAAGGTACTTCAGATCTGCTGAAGCAGCTGGCTCAAAGGGAGGCAAAGTCTGTTTTTTCAGGACAAAGTTTAGATTCCATGCAGGAGCAGGTGGCCTTCTAGGTGGTCTGATGTGGGCCACCCCTGTAAGGAACTGTTTTAGCAGACGTTGGGGAAAAAATGGGCTGATCTGACTATATATATATATATATATATATATATATATATATATATATATATATATGTATATATATGTATATAGGCAGAGATAGCCGAGGCATGTGCTTTTATGGAGGAGTATGACAATTTTCTAGGAGCTCTGCCAGGTAAGTCCAGAATCAATGCGAGACTGCCTGGGTGCTGTTGACATCTTTGCTGTGGCACCAGATGGTAAATCTTTTACATTTGTCAGAGTAGGCTTTTTTGGTGCTGGGCCTACTGGTTCTCCTTGATAATGTTTAAAACCTGCTGATGAAGGTTGCGGTGTCATCCACCTTTGTGGAATCAGCCATGCAAGGTTTGTTGTGAGAGGCAGGTTCATGGGAGGTTCTTTGGCCAGACTGAGGAGCAAGGGGTACCACTGTTGTCTGGGCCGGTCTGGAACAATGAGAATAGCCTTTGGGCCTTCCTCCCTGATCTTGAGAAGAACCCTGGGAATCAAAGGCAAGGGGGGGGGAATGTGTACACAAACAGGTTGCTCCAGTGGAAGGAGAGGGCGTCCACCCTCCAGGCTTCTGGATGGAACTCTCTAGAGCAGAACTTGGTTACATGATAGTTGTCTGAGGTTGCGAAGAGGTCTATGTCGGCGTTCCCCCAGGTTTTGCTGGTGTTGAGAAAGGTCCCCTTGTGCAGTTGCCACTCGTGGGGATCTAGGAGATTTCTGCTTAAGTGGTCTGCCAGGGTGTTCTGTTTCCTTGCAATATACTGAGCAAGCAGATGCAGTCTCAGATTTGCAAAGTTAAGCGACACAGGGTGTAGGAGTGGATGCCCCCCTACTTGTTGATGTACCAACATTACCGTTGTGTTGTCTGTCTTGATTAAGAGCACTCCTGGTCTCAGGTGATCCTTGAAAGCTTGGATTGCCCTGTGAACTGCCACCATTTCTTTTAGGTTGATATGTAGGCCCTGAACCTCCTGTTCCCAAATGCCCTGAGTACACATACTTCCTTGGTGTGCCCCCCAGGCTGTGTCTGAAGCATCTGTGGTAATTGTTTGGCCCTGTGGGAGAGTGATAAAGGGTAGACCCTTGTTCAGGGTACACACCTCTGCCCACCAAAAGAGTTCCTTCTTCTTAAGCAGGGAATCAGGGGCAACTGGTACTCTAGTGACTGAGTGTTGGCATCAAAGGTTCCTGAGGTACCATTGTAGTTTTCTCATGTGCAGTCTGGTTAGGGGGAATCAGCAGGATGCAGGAGGCCATGTATCCCAGCGTTTGCAGGAATTTCCTTGCTGTGAGGTGGGTCATGTGGGCCAGCTGGGAAAAGTAAGAGTGGAGGAAGGTCTGCTTCTCTGGAGGGAGGGAAGCTGTTTGTGTTGCTGTGTCCAGCAGAGCTCCCAGGAAGGTTAACCTTCTTGTGGGGTGGAATCGGGACTTCTCTTGGTTGATAGTGAATTCCAAGGAGGTTAGGAGAGTTTGAACAAAGGTGAGATCCTGCAGGAGTCTCTGCTTGGTGTCTGCTTGGATGAGGCAGTCGTCCAGGTAGGGGTAAATCTGTATGCCCTTCTGTCTGCAGTAGGCAATGACAGCAGCCAGGCACTTGGTAAAGACTCTGGGAGCAGTAGATAAACCAAAGGGCAGAGCAGAGAACTGAAAGTGTAGTGATCCTGCTCTAGGTAGGCATCCTTCAGATCTGGGGTCACTAACCAAGCATGAGGCATCAACATTGGCAAAAGTTTTTGTAGGGTCAGCATTTTGAATTTTGGAACCAGGAGGGACAGATTCACAGTGGATATGTTGAGAATAGGGTGCCAGGTGCCCTCCTTTCTGGGTACCAGGTACAGTCTGGAATAAAACCCTTTTCCGGCCTGCCCCTTTGGTACAGGTTCCATGGCGCCTTGGGCATAAAGCTTTTGGATCTGGCGGATTGCCTCTGCTCTCTGATTTGCTGGTAAATCTGGGAAGCCTGATTATCTGGGATTTTCTTTGAAACAGAATCTGTACCTGCAGGTAATGATTTTTAGGACCCATAGATCTGAGGTGATGGCCTGCCAATTCTGTAGGAAGAGGGAAAGTCTTCCTCCTAGTCTCTCTGGGAGGTGGGGAGGCAGAGGGGAGAAAGTCATTGCGAGTCCTTGGTGAAGGGAGTGGGTTTAGATCTCCCTTGCCTGAGCATTGCAGTGGTCTACTGTCTGGATCTCTGCTGGACTTGGGCCTGGTGCCTGGAAGGCCTGTCCCTGCCCTCCTTCATCTGGACAGGTTTTGTTTGGGTAGGAAAGGTCCAATCCTTTGTGGAAAGTTCCTACTGAACTTGGGAGACTGCAACTGCAGAAAATCCTTCACAGTCATAGACATGGCCTTGTCTTCCATTTTCTTAACAACCTCCTCAGTCTGAGGTCCAAATACCCAGTCCTTGTCCAGAGGGGCGTCTAATAGTTTGGACTTTACCTGGTCAAACAAAGGTTGTTCCCTTAACCAAGCATGCCTACAGATCACTGAGCCAAATACTGCAGCCCTGCTGGAATTTTCCAAGGCATCAAACCCACAACGCAGGGAATGTCTGGTTACCTGGGAGCTGTACGGTATGCTAATTCCCTGGTTGTACTGCTGTCTGGTAGGGTGGACATTTTTTGTTTTAATAACTCCAGCACATTTTGCTGGTATTTCAGCATAAAAAATTGACAATTCAGAGCTCTAACTGCCAAGGTAGCCGAAGTGTAGACTTTCTATCCTAGTCTATTTAAGGTTCTGCTCTCTATCAGTTGGAATGGGGTATTTAGAGGAGTTAGCCCTAGCCCCTTGGGACCCTGAGTAATGACCCCTGGGTCAGCTGTAGGGTTCTTAAAAAGATACTTGTGGATGTCTTGTACCTATAATATCTGTCTGGCCTCCTGGGGGGCAGGTGGAAGAGAGTCCGGGGTGAGTGAAGATTCCAGAAAGACATCCTTCACCACATCCAGGATTGGGGGAATGGTCAGAGGTTTATGCTGTGGCAGATCCAAGGAACTCTCTCAGTCTCTTCTTCGACTGAGGTTAGTCCTGTGCCTCCCAGTGAAAATGTTCACTGAGTGAATTTAAAGTTTCCCCAAAGGAGAGGTCCTCAGGTGGGGAGGCAACAAGAATGGGGTCCTCAGCATCTGAATCCTCACATACTGCAAAGGTCTGCTCTTCAGTGTCCAACTCTTCTAGTTCTGACCCTTTTGACTCCTGGTCAGAAACAGCCTCGGGGAAGTGTCCCTCTTCCTTTTGGCTGGGGTGGCTTGGGTGGGCTGGCTTCCTCTTATCAGGGTGATTAAATCTTCTGCCAGTCTGAGCAACTGCTGCGACTGTGGGGCAGGCTGAGTGTAAGGAAGTCGATGGCTGGGTCCCTGGGATGGGAATTTTTTAGAGGTAGTCTTGGTTTTGGGCCTAGATGATTCCATGACCTTATACAAGTTTAGCTTAACCGGCGGCAAGGTCATCGGTCTCTGCCTGGTGTCTGTTGTTGGAATAGTCTCTACGGAAGCCAGTGCCGGCAAAGCTGCTCCGGACCCATCCGCATGACTGAAGGCCAACATACCGGCAGGAGAAGATGGACCCGGTGGCGCACCAGACTCCAAACGTGTCTTGGTAGAGGTCTGCAACAGATCCTAGGCTGGCATCAGGGGCTGCGAAGGCGCCTCACTGAGTTCAGCAACTGTAATGAGTGGTAGGCTAGCTGACTTCATATCAGAGTCGTCAGAGATCTAACTTTCTGAGGCTTACCCTTTTCCTTATCTTTCTTTTTTCTGGGAAAATCAACAGTAGCCTGACTGACCAATGCCATTTCTCGGTGAGGAATAGTCTCACTAAAGTGTCCAACTACAATTCCTGCTCTCCTCCCAATAGTCCTAGCATTAAACAGAGCATAGACCCTACATTCAGGGACGTCGTGGTCTGGGCCTAGACAAGTGAAGCACCGGGTATGGAAGTCTCAGTGTGGGATCTGCTTTCCACAACTGACACAATTACTGACTTTCTCTGACATCGGTTAAAAGCAAGAAAAGGTTCCCCAGCGGGGTACTTAGCTTTAGACTGCTACTCCTTCACTGTGGCAATGGGCGACTGATGCATTCGCATACTGCTTCTGCTTCGGGCTCCATGACAAGACAGACAGATGTAATGGCGTCGGCTGCCTCATTTTATAGCCCTGACGACCTGACATCAGCCTCACATTCCAGACAGCCGACACAGGAGGGAAATCCTTTACTCTGATATTCGGGCCAGCCAAGGGCTACCCCAGCAGGGATAACCCACAAGTGATTATTGCAACAGTGAAACACGAACATCCAAAAAGACTGCCTTGCTACCTTTATTTGGCAGTAAGCATCCTGTAGGTTCACCAAGCACATCCGGTCATCATTCAAAAGAGGTAGAATAGTCTGAACTGTGACGATCCAGAACTTTCTTTTACAAAATCTCGTAAATGACTGAGGCCCAGAATAGGCTTGAGCTCCCATTTTCTTTGCAACCAAAAAGAAGCTTGAATAAACTCTGGATCCTAGCTTGGCTGGTGGGACCTTCTGGATGACTACCTTTTCCAGCAGTTTTGAAATACCCACAGCTGTTGTCTTCCTCTGACTGGACGGGACATCAGACGTTTTATATGTTTGTTTAGGGGATAGTAAACAAGTAAATAACCTCTGGATATAATTCTCTGCACCTGAGCATCCTGTGTGAAGGTTAACCAGTTTAGAGCATGCAAGACAGACACCCTGCAGCTGCCTCTCGAGTGTGGCAGTCGGGCAACCATTCTAGAGTGCTGGAAGGGTTTTGTCAGTAAAGGGATCTCAAAACCCTTAATTCAGCAGTTTGCCTTTGCCACAGGGGCAATATCCGTCAAAATTGTTCTTCCCTCTGCCCTGGGGGATTGCCTCCTGATGTGTCCTGAGCAAAACCCTGGGACTTCTGGAACTACAAACTTTTTTCACCCATTTGGCTCTAGGACAAAGGGGGGGGTGGATGCCCATGGCAGACAGTGTTTTGCCCTCTTGTTTCTTTCTGGTGGGTGTTTTTTTTTACCTTAGGTTCAAACAGGGTGGACTCACTGAAAGGGGCATTTAAAAAGGATATCTTGAAGGTCTCTGCAAAATCGTAAAGAAGCATACAGGCATGTTAACATACAGCAACACCACTGGCTGCTGTTCTAGAAGTACCATCAGCCGCATTTGATAACAGGTGGATGGACACATTGAATATTTACTGGAGGGTAGTCAGTTGTGAATGTAATATCTTCTGGATGCCTGCAAGCAAGGTACCTGAGAGAGACTTTGAGAGCTCCTTGGTCAAGCCTTTCTGGAATATTGTCAGGTGAGCTAAATAATTCACTGCAGATAAGGCAAATTTCTCTTAAGTTCAAGTCCCAATTTCCAAATGTGTCCAAAGCCTTAGACTCCCTGTCCGGGGCAGGGACAGTAGAGCTCTCCTCTGATAGCTCATTCTTTGTATTTACTGCAACCACATTGGTACAATGGGACTCTTGTTTCAATGAAACCTGTCCCTAGAGGCAACAAGGATCTTATTGGGCTTAAGTGGTGGCTCCACCACATATGGTTCCTTCCATGCCTATTAAGAGACCAAACCAATGAGCTCAACAGTGAGAGGAACCACCCAGGAAGTAGACAGGCCAGCCCCCAAAGCCTCAAGAAATACAGACTCTACCTGGGAGGGCACATTGATGGACAAATGCCCTTTGTCTCTCACTAGTTCTAGGATCTCTCCAAAGGAGATGTCTTCCAACGGGGATCTTGGGACTCATTTCTCAAAGTCAATATCTTCAGTTAGGGACTCCTGAGGGGAGTCCAGATACCTCCTTTTGCAAGACTGCTTCACATGCTCCTCAGTGGTAGGGGGGCTACGGGGATGGCTCGGAAGCGGAAGTGGAATTTACCTGGTGAGTAACCTCAAAACTTGAGAGATGACTGTCCCTGTCAAACAGGATGACATGAAAAGGGGACCAAAGAAGACAAGAGTAGATCAGGGTGAAGCAGCGTGTGTGTGTGTCCTTCTCCCTAGATCGAGAGAAAAACCCTATTGAAGGTCTCAAAAGCTAAAACAGAAACTGACCCACAAGGAAGGTTCACTGGAATCTGAAAAACCTGAAAGAGGAACCTTTTGGGATCCAATCCAACTTAGAAGCAAACACTGGAGCCAAGCTATCCAGAACACAAAGCACCTAGGGGAAGGGACAGCTCTGACAGTCGTAGAGTCAACCATGACCCCCAGCCATCAACTCTGGCTTCTCAGCTCTGAGATCCCTTCGAGATCAGATGCCAGAGTCAGGCAAGTAAGGGATAAGGTTGGAGTCAAAGCCAACCAGGCTATCTGATCAGATGAGGACATCCAGCATGAAACACTCATCTCAATGATCACTGCATCCAAAGGTCAGACTGGAGAAGAAAACAATAAGGGGGTCAATCAGGACCCTCGAAGAGGGAGGTGCAAGGATAACCCCCAACTGGATATGGGTCCTCAGAAACTTCCACAACATCCTGTAGATACAAACATTGAACAGGGTCCTTGAAGACGGAAAGCACCTGAAAGGCAGCACCACCAAAGGGGGCCTGGAGGAGGACCAATGAGATGTTCTCTTCTGTAATATTAGAGAATGGAGCCAGCAACTGGCCAGCTCCAGAGAAAACCTCAAGTGGAGAGGCTAGGGATTGGAGCCACATTGGCTCCAAGACAGGATATGGATCGGATAACCTGGGAACTTTACCTGTCAGACCCGAAAGACAGGCACATTCAGGAGATCTTTTTCAAGCCCTTTCCTTTTTCTTTCTCTTTATCCTTTTGTCTTTCCTTTGACAACCAACTTAGGCTTGCTCCAGCCTTCTTACTCTAAGGGGAAGTAGAAGAATCTGATTCTCCCACGGTGGCAGGGAGAAGATGCTCTAGGACCAATCTGTTGTGTCTGCCCGAGAGGGTTCTTGTCCTGAAAGAAGCACAAGAGTTGTCTACATCCAAGTGAGCCACCCTAAAATAATATACACACACAGAGAAGGGGATCCTGGGGGCAGGATCTTGTACCTGAAAAGGGTGCACTTTTAAATCCCAAAGCCTTGTCACTTATGATGGGGAGACTATAAAGGAGATTTAACACACCCAACACAGTAAATTTACACAAACAGCACACACATTCACACAAACAGCACACAAAAACAAAGGCCCTAATGATCATCTAACAACTAGAGTACTCTACCAGAAAATAGTAACAATAACTAATCCTAGACAGAAACGATATACAGAAATGTGTTTTTGTTTTAAAAGGACAGAGGGAAGGAAAAGGGAGGGGGGAGTATACCCGAGGCACACAGGAAACTACTCTAACAAGTAACAGACTAGCCAGAAATTATTAACAGTATAATACACAGAAGTACCTTAAACCTATAAGAAACTGGAGAAAAAGAGACAGACCTTATTTGCAAACCATCAAGAGTAGCACTGAAGGGCGGAGCCTAGATGGACATCTGAGAGCAGTGAATTTTGAGAGCTCCATAAACTAGTATAATAATATAAGAAAAATTTATCATTTTCAAGTTTAAAACATCAGAAATCTATAGATAAACTACTAAACTACATAAATATCAATTTTGGTGGAGATGTACAAAAACATTTCCTGCCAAGTAACTTGGAGCCATATTGAGTCACTGAATATGTACTCCTCAAGGAATTCTCATCCAGATGCTGCTTTGAAGAAAGAACTGCAATTGATGACATCTACCTTACGGGAACTAAGATGGATGGCTTTAAAAATTACTTAGAAAAACTCATATTAAATTCTCAAAAACAGACTGACACTCTTAAGGAACTATTACAGCAACACCATACAAAAATAACAAATCTAGAGACTTCTCTAAATGACATTGAAGGGAGACTCAAAAAGGAAGAATTCCAAAAAGAATTTCTGCTTAAACAGAATACATGGCTGCTTAACAAAATAGATAACTTAGAAAACAGGGGAAGGAGAAACAACATAAGGATCTTTGGTCTGCCTGAAAACACTGAAGGAGAAGACATTATTTCATGCTTAACCTGGATCCCTGAATTTTTAGACTTGAAAGAGAGACTTCCATTTGGAATTGAAAGGGCACATAGAGCACTGAAGAAACCTGCTTCTAACTCAACAAATACTCCACCTAGATCCATAGTTATAACATTTCTTTCATTTCTGGACAAGGAACTAATATTACAATCTGCTTGGAGAAAATCACCCTTAAAATATAATCAAAGCCTGATAAGGTTTGACAAGGTTTATTCTTCCAGAATACTAAAACAAAGGAAAAAAGTCTGGCCAATAATAAAACTGTTGAAACAAAACATTAAAGCACAGCTGGCCTTTTCAGCCAAGATAAAAATACTTTTTGCCAATGAGATGAGAACCTTTAATGACTTGGAAGAAGCTACTTTATTAATCAAAAACAACATAGTATCCATCCCAGATGAAATGGAATGGATGGCCCCTACTCTTAAAAGATTAAAAGAAACAAATCCTTGTACAGATGCTAGAAAGAAGAAACAAAAATCTGATTCCAAAATAGCTGTCCCAAAAAATAACTCCTACAACTACATCTTTCAAAGTATCAACTGATATGGTACATCATTGTGTCATTTGTTTATATTAAAAAAAAAAAAAAAAAAAAAAACAGGAGGGATTCTTAAACAGCTGAGAAACAGTAATGATTTATTCAGAATGTTCAAAGAGTCCAATAATTCTTCACAAAGATAGGTTAAGATGGGTTACTATTTACATTACATACAAGCCAAACAAAACAGCATATAATACAAACATAGAAGTTTCTATTTCCCTGCTTACTGAATACTTGTCTTATTCATTTTTCGTTGATTTTACTTATAATAATTTAAGTAATTAACTAATTCAACAAGGTACCATTCATCAGAGTTCAGACTCAAATGTAACAAATTAACATCGTAAATAGCAGTAACAGTAGAGTGCTTTGGAAAAAAAATACTGTCATGGAGACTAATGCCTTCTTCAGTTAAAGTATGATTTAGAAATGTCATGTATCCTAGTTAAATAGTAGTAGCAAGCGCTTAGTTCAAATGTCATCATTAGTCTGTCTAAATATAGTTAATATCAATCATGGCAGGTATCACAGCTACAAGTGCTGTTTGACCAATCCTGATATGGCGTGCGTGGATGCAGCTGTGTCTGGCAGCTAGTACAAATGTCATTATTATTCTGTCTAAACATAATTAATATCAATTATGGCACATATCATAGCTTAGAGTGTTGTTTGATTAAGCCTGACATGGTGTTATGTGGATGCAGCTGTGTCTGGCAGCTGTTTTATGTTGCCGTTTTAGTCTCCAGGAAGCTGTGGGTTGTGGCTTGTGATTGAGGTTTACTGATGCTTGTGTATTAGGAAGAGACATTTGGTGTTTTAGCCTGGACCCAGGGGAAGGGGGTGGATAGAAAGTACAGTTGTGTACACTTACCATAAATGTAGATGTTCGATTGTCTTCACTGTTGTAGTCCTCACATATGGGTTATCCTTGGCAGGGTAGCTTTTGGCTGGCCCGAATACCAGAGAGTTAGTATTTCTGCGTCGGTTGCTGTCACTTGAAGAATGATGTCAGGTTGTCTGTGGTATAAAGTAAGGCAGTCAACGCCATTATATCAGTTTTTCTTGCCCTAACCTGTCAAGGAACCCCCAAAGTAGGAGGCCAGGTTGTGGTGAAAGAACCCCACCAGTGGAAGACAAATACCAATATGTCCCTTGAAAGAAAAGGAGAATAACAAGGAAGAAAGGTAACAAAAAGAGAAAGGGGACTGGAGGGAGGGTAACCCGGAATGCAACAGTGAAGACACTCGAACATCTACATTTAAGGTAAGTGTACACAACTGTACTATACTATGTCCTTCGTGTTTCACTGTTGCAGTCATCACATTTGGGTAGATTCCCAAAGCTGAGGAAAAGGGTGGAGGCAGTCAAGAAAGCTAGGGGCTGGCTAGGATGCCCTGCAAGACTACAGAGGCAAATCCTGCCCTGGATTTGGAGAAGAGAGGCAGGTAGTAATGCTTAGTAAAAGTGTGAACAGATGCCCAGGTGGCAGCCTCCAGGATGTCCCTAGTGGGGACCCCTCTGAGAAAAGCTGCAGAGGTGGAGGCTGCTCTGGTGGAGTGTGTCCTGACCCCCATGGGGGGAGGCTTGCCATGCTGTTTGTAGCAGAAATGGATGCAGTGCGCTACTCATTTGGAAATGGTTTGCTTGGAGATGGTTTTGCCTTCTGCCCCTGTAGCAAAACTAACCAGCAATTGATCTGACTTCTGCAGGGTTTAGTCCTGTCCAGATAGTATCTGAGCTGCCTGTGCATGTCTAGAGAGTGCAGAATCCCTTCCCCCTTGTTTTGGGGGTTAGAAAAGAAGGTGGGCAAACAAATGGATTGGTTGAGAGCCACACGGGACACTACCTTGGACATGAAGGATGGATTAGTTCTGAGGGATACCCTGTCTGCATGGAAAATGAAGGATTCTACGGCCATGAGTGCTTGCAGCTCAGAGACTCTTCTGGCTGAAGTGATGGCCAGAAGGGAAGGCTGTCTTCCAGGAGAAAATGTTAGCTCTGCGAAGAAGCTGGTTCGAAAGGAGGCAGGGTGAGCTTTTCTAAGACAAAGTTAAGGTCCCAAGCTGGCATTGGTGCCCTTCTGGGGAGCCTCATGTTGCTAGCCCCTCTGAGGAGCTTTTTAATCAGAGTGTCTGAGAAAAGAGGCTGCTCAGTGTGAAAATGTGCAGAAATAGCAGAGGCATGAATTTTTATAGAGGAGAAAGAGAGACCACTGTGTAGCAGGTGAACTAAGTAATCCAGGATGAGAGGGATGGAGGGCTGTGCAGTATTAGCCCCCTTTGCCTGGATCCAGGTGCAGAAATTTTTCCACTTATCTGCATAAGACTTTCTGGTGTTAGGGTGTCTGGCCTCTCAGATAACCTCCAGAACCGGTTTACTGTGGATGGCAGATTGGTTGGGGGTTAGGGAATAAGCCAAGCTGCCAAACTGAGTGTTTGCAATTGGGGGTGTATGAATTCCCTTTTCCTATGGGTTAGGAGGTTTGGAATCTGAGGAAGATGCCATGGAGGTAGCGGGGACAGGCTGTGCAGCAATGGGTAACACTGCTGTCTGGGCCAGTCTGGAGCTAGGAGAATGGTTCTTGGTTTTTCCTCCCTTATTTTGAGCAGTACCCTGGGGATGAGAGGTAGTGGAGGAAAGGCACAGACCGAGAGATTTACCCAGGGAAAGGGCAGGGCATCCACTTTCCAAGCCATGCAGTGATGCTCCCCTAGTGCAGAATTTGCTGAGCTGGTGTGGGAGGCAAAGAGGTCGACCTTCGGGGTTCCCCATTTCTGAGTTATTAGGAAGAAGGTACTTCTGTTTAGCTGCCACTCATGTGGGTCCAAAAGCTTTCTGCTTAATTGGTCTGCTAGGGAGTTGAGAGAGCCTGGCAGATATTGTGCTAACAGGTGTAGTTGCATGGAAGAAGCTGTGAGCCAAAGGGTCATGGCCAGCCTGCATAGAGGGTAGGAGCGAGTCCCTCCCTGCTTGTTTATGTACCACATCACAGTGGTGTTGCCTGTTCTGATCAGGAGAACCCCTGGAGAGAGAAGGGGTTTGAAAGCTATCAAGGCCTGCTGCACAGCCAACATCTCTTTCTGACTGATGTGCAGGGGGATTTGCTGTGAGCTGCATTGGCCTTGTATGCACCTGCTGTTCAGGTGTGCACCCCAAGCGTAGTCTGATGTGTCTGTGTGGTGAGGGTCTGAGCGGCGGGGTGTGGAGATAAAGGCAGTCAATTGTTGTGGGAGCAGGCTGTTGCCCACCAAAGAAATTCCTTCCTCAGGCAAGGAATAATAGGCAGAAGAGTTTCCAGATCTCGAGAGTGTTGACACCAAAGGCTCTATAGGTACCACTGAAGTTTCCTCATATGCAGTCTGGCATATGGAATGAGGAGTATACAAAATGCCATGAACCCCAGGGGTTGCAGGATTTTCCTTGTAGAAAGCCGGGGCCTGGTGGCCAGTTAGGAGAAGTAAGCTGACAGGAAAATGTTTTTCTCTGGTCTAAGGTATGCCATCTGGAATGCTGTGTCCAGACTTGCTCCCAGGAAGATTATCCTTTGGGTGGGTACCCGTTTGGATTTCTTTTCACTGATTGTGTACCCTAGGGAGATTAGTAGGTTCTTTACAAAGGCCAGGTCTTTGAGCAGGTTTCCTTGCCTGTCTGCCTGAATAAGGCAGTCGTCTAAGTAGGGGTAAATTTGAATATTTCTTTGTCTGCAAAAGGCAATGGACAGAGCCAGGCATTTTGTGAAAACTCTGGGAGTAGTAGATAAGCCAAAGGGAAGCGCAGAGAACTGAAAGTGTTGAGATCCTGCTCTGAAGCAGAGATATTTTCTGCAGAACTCCCTGACAGGAATGTTAAGGTACGCCTCTTTTAGGTCCAGGGTGGCTAGCCAAGCGTCTTTGGAGAGCATGGGTAGCAGCTGCTGGAGGGTGAGGACTTTGAATTTTGGGATCACTATGAAGGTGTTTAGAATGGAAAGATTGAGGATGGGGCTCCAGGTGCCCTCTTTTCTGGACACCAGAAAAAGTCTGGAGTAGAAGCCTTGGCCTGTCTGCTCTGCAGGAATGTGCTCTACTACCCCCAAGGAGAGCAAAGAAAGGATTTGGTTTTGAGCCTCTGCCCAATGATTTGGTGGTAGATCTGGGAACCCTTTTGAGGTTGGAAGGAGAATTTGTACCCCTGAGACAATTTTCAGAACCCACTAATTGTGGCCCAGGTGCTTGAGTGAAAGGAGAGTTTCCCTCCTAGGGGTATGTGAAGGTGGGCAGAGGTGAGGTCGGGAGGAGGCGAGTCATTGTGAGCTCTTACCATAAGGGGCTGGCTTAGAACTCCCTGGTTTTGAAGTGTAGGTAGTCCATTGCTTAGATCTCTGCAACCCCTGGGGTTGCTGTCTGGGGGTCTCTTTCCATAGGGCCTAGACTGGGCATGTTTACTCGGAGCAGGAAAAGACCAGTGCTTGGAGGGAAAATGCCTGCTGAACCTAGGGGGCTAGACCTGTAAGAAATCTTTAACTGTCTGCATAGATTTTGCTTTTTCTTCCATCTTTTTTAAGACCTCTTCTGCTTTAGTGCCAAATAAGATATCTTTGTGCAAGGGTGCAGCCAAAAATTTAGATTTGACATGGTCTGGCAGGGGTTGTTCCTTAAGCCATGCATGTCTTCTAATGACAGATCCAGTGACTGCTGCCCTGCAAGAAGCTTCTAGGGCATCAAAACCAGAGTGTAAAGTGTGTTTAGTTACTTTACTTGCAGAATGCATTAAGTCTTGTAAATCTTTAGATTCTGCCCATGCAGGAAAGGAGGACATTTTTTGTTTAAGGAGTTCCAAGGTATGTTGCTGACATTTAAGTATATGGAACTGACAATTTAGTGTCCTGATAGCAAGAGTAGCTGAAGTGGATACTTTTTTACCCCACGTGTCCAGTGCTCGGGAATCCCTATCTGAGGGGGTGGGATTTTTAGCAGAGGTTGCTTTAATCCCTTTTGGCCCTTGAGAAATGAACTCGGGGTCAGCTGCTGGATTTTCAAACAAATATTTGTGCGAGTCAGGGACTCTGTAGTACCGATCTGGTTTTCTGGGAGCAGGAGGGAGAGCATCTGGAGTCAAGCTGGATTCAAGGAAGTCATCCACCACATCCAGGACAGGGGGGATGGCTAAGGGTCTGTGCTGTGGAAGATCCAGAAATTCCTTGAGTCTCTTTTTTAGACTGAGGGTAGTCATGACTCTCCCATTGGAAATGCTCCCTTATGGTATGTAGAGTTTCCCCAAAGGAAAAGTCTTCCCCAAAGGAAAAGTCCTCTGGGGGGGAAGAGACTGAAGGAATGGATTCCTCTGCATCAGAATATTCATATGTGGAGAGGGGCTGCATATCTTCATAGTAAGATGCAACTGATTCATCTGACTCTTGTTCAGACACAGCTACTGGAGCCAGATCTCTCTTCCTTTTTGAAGGAGTGGCTTGGCTTCCCCTAATCAGCATGATAAGGTCTTCTGTCATTTTAAGCATTTGAGACTGAGGCAAGGGAGCAGGAGTGTGAGAGTGGGTAGTCAGTTTCTTGGGTGTGGTTTGACCCCTGGGCCTAACGAACTTGGTAGTTTTCGAAAGAACGGTAGTCACAAAAGAAGGCATCAGTTTATGTTGGGAATTGGTGTTGTGAAGGACTTCCTCGGAAGCCGGTGCCTGCACAGTGGCTCCAGACCCATCCAAGGTAGAGAAGACCACAGGATTCTTAGATGAAGAAGAATTCTGTGGCATACTGGACTCCGAAAGTGTCTCAGTAGTGGCCTGAGAATTAACTGAAGCGGGCATCAGGGGCTGCAAAAGCACCTCACTGAGCTCTGGAGGACTAACAACTAGCTTAACGGAAGCATCAGAAGGTTTGGTCCTGTGCAGTCTGGCTCTGTCTTTATCTTTACGCTTTTTCAGAAGATCTGCTGTCGGATGGCTTACCGAAGCCATATCGGAATTCGAGGACTGTAAATGGAAATATCGGGCTACAATAAGGGCCTGACGATGGACAGTTCTTGCATTAACAAAGCACAGAAGTGACAATGAGGGACGTCGTACTCTGGGCCTAGACAAGTGACACAGTAAGAGTGGACGTCCCGGTGTGGTATTTGCTTTCCACAAGTGAGACAATTAGTAACTTTTTCTGACATCGGTTAGTGCAAGAAAAAAAGGATCCCCAATGGGGTACTTAGTTTTTGAAGATTTCAACTTCAATTTGGAAATGAAAACTCAGGTAGCGGCCAACTGGCACTCATGCGAACTGCTTCTGCTTCGGGCTCCATGGCAAGAAAGACTGATGTAATGGCGTCGGCTGCCTTCCTTTATACCACTGACAACCGTCTTCAAGTGACAGCAACTGATGCAGAAATACTAAGTCTCTGGTATTCGGGCCGGCCAAGGGCTACCCTGGCAGGGATAACCCAAATGTGATGACCGCAACAGTAAAACACGAAGAACATCTGTAATTTGGGATATTCTGGCAGAGAATGGCTTGTTTGCACATCTGCTGAGTGAGAGGAGGGAGGGCTGGAGGAGTGTGTTGTCTCTTGTTGTGGCGGCTTGTTGGGAGTTTTTTTTTTTTTTTTATCTGTTTGCTCTCTGTTCTTTTTCCTGGCTGCTGCCTCGCTGAAATGGAGGGAATTTAGGCTTGAAGTTACTGTGACGTGAAGTTTTGCTTCAGGTGCATTGCGAGCCTCTGGATTGCAGTACACAGACAGAGAAACAGACACTCTCAGGTTACCATGCTATGGTAATGGAGACAGAGTGAAGATAATGCTTAATAGCTCTGAGGAGCCTCTGAGATGATTCTTGGCAATGATGTTTTTGGTTTAAAAAAATATATATATATATATATATATATATATATATATATATATAAATAAAACAAAAAGGCTGTTTTAAACCACATGCACACATATTAATGGTCTCCCAACACTTCGTTTAGCTCATTAAGTTGATTCTTGATAAAAAAAATTAATAAGCGCAATTTTATATTTAAGATTTATTTTGGTCCAAACACATTAAGGACTTACATAAGAGTGGAAGTCTTGAGTTATTGTGAAAAATTAAGAGTCTTGAGCAGTAAGTACCCTTTGCAATGGTCTGGGAGGTGAGCTTGCTTGGACGTGTTGGGCATATGGGGATAGCGGATTCTAGGGGTGTTTGGGGTTGGCGGGAAGTGCTAGAGAGTCGTCAGATTTCCTTTGTGGAAATATCTGTGGGAATGGAAAGTGCATTGAGTGGTTCACTGGCAGAGTGGTCACTGCATGGAACAGGCTGGTAAAATGGAACAGGACAAATATTGGTTTGGATATTTTAAGAACAGCCTGAAAACACCCCACATGAAGTAGTGAATGGTACTCTGGCAAAACTGGATGGGCATTGTTGCCTGTGCCTGAAGTACTGACATGTGTGTATGTAAGGATGGAAATATACTTGTAACAAGTAAGAAACTAGAAGGGTCTCAAGTTAAAGTCTATGGACTGTATAAACATGCTTGGAAGAAGCTAATAATAAGAAAAAACATTACAGCTTGTGGTCTCTCAAATAACTAAGCAACAGCCAAAGAAAACACAATAGTTATGTGATGTATGACTGTAGTAAATCTAGACATAAAATACATAATTGTCATACAAGATGAAGCAGTCTGCTGAATTTAGATATTACAGACAGGATTTAATAACATGGGCTTGTGTATAATAACACTACTGTCTTAACTTGTCAAATGACATGCACTACATTGAACATCAAGGGGAAACATGATGAATTTCTCATACAAGTAAATATGCATAAGTCATGCAATTGCTTTAACTTGAATTGTAGTTTTTGTAACCCATCTTGACCATACATAATACTTAAGCGGTTAACAAGGTAATTAATGTTTTATACATGACATCAAACTAACAAAATTGTTCAAGAGAAATAATAAAAGCCTGAACTTGAAATGTTACAGAATGTAACAATCATATTCTGAACAAATAGTATTACATTGACAATAGACACTCAGTTTAATAACATGGGCTTGTGTATAATAACACTACTGTTTTAACTTGACATAAACGACATACGCTACATTGAATATCAAGTGGAAACATGATGATTTTCTCATATAAGTAAATATGCATAACGAGTCATATAACTGCTTTAACTTGAATTGTGGTTTTGTAATACATCCTGACCATACATAATACTTAAGCTGTTACCAAGGTAACTAATGTTTAATGCACGACATCAATCTGACAAAGTTGTTTAAGGGAAACAACAGAAGCCTGAACTAGGAATGTCACAGAATGTGACAATCACATTCTGAACAAATAGTATTACATTGACAATAATCACTCAGTTTAACTGCTGCTGATTATGCAAAATAGAACATTGCCATTTAAGTCTAAAAGCTTTCAGTATATGCCATAAAAAGGCAATTTATGGATATGGAAAAGGAGCTTGCAATTAATCATAATAAGTGAATTTGTTGTTTTTAACCTATAAGTTCACTCATTTTATACTAAGAAATGACAGATATGAAAATCCTTGTGTGTAGGAAATGGGTGGGGGGATGCACTGATAATTAAAATGCACTAACTTTCATCAATGTTTACATAAAACAAACAATGCTTTAAGTTGACAACAAACAAAGTGATCACTTAAATGCTGGCAAACTGACATATACCTTCTGATATATCTAGTAAAATACATTGTATTATAAACATTAGGTATAAATATTATTACCATCTATTTATATTAAGTAATAAGTTTTGAAAGATATGTTAAATAACTGTGTGCTATAATCTTTTAATGAAGTTGTATATATAATCAATCATAGTAAAGTAGCATGTAATTGCTTGTCATCTATCTTTCATGTAAATATTAATTGCTTATACAATAAGTAGACATTTACATTGTATTAGAATTCTGTCTAATCTACAATAGTACTGTATCTGTTCAAAATAATATAAATATTGTTTATTCCTATTACAAATATTCTCCATATAATTCAATTTATGGAGTGCAGATGTTCTGGATTGTCAAGGTATGAGTGATAATCTGATGGACTTAGGTTTTTCCATCAGATTAGAATAATTTTCATTTCATGGCTAGTGCGGATCTTAGTTTTATAAATTTATTTCACAAAAACATTTTTAGTATGCCTGACCAAAACATTACTTTATTGGCAAACACTCAAGTATAAAACTGATAATTCGCTTTAAAAGCCCAAATATATACTCTATAGTTATCAGAGGAAAATGTTTAATAGTCACAATAAAACAACAAAATACATAGTCTAAATGACCTAAGATGGATTTAACTTTATTACCTTTAAATACCAATGGCTTAAACAATCCTAGCAAGAGATCAAATGTACTGAAATATTTAAAACTGAACAAAGCAGAAATTGTCTTCCTTCAAGAAACTCATTTCAAAACAAATGACAATTACAAAAGGAGTCCTAAGGAATATATGATATTGGTGCAATCCACAAAGACAAAAGGGGTAACAATTTTATGGAAAATAAATGTGATTAACCCAGAAATCATTTATAAGTATGAAGATAAAGAAGGCCTTATGGCATTTGTAATAGTTAAATATAATAACAGAATATGGACCTAGCCAATCTATACTGGTTTCCAGGCACTGGATCAGGAACTGTTAGAAAATGCTTGCATTTCATTTCCAATAATTATAAAAGCTACTTAATATTAGGAGGAGATTGTATATTTGATATTTCTGAAACTATTAATAAAAGACAGCTGCGTACATCTGCTCTATGAACAGCTTTAAACAAGTGGGTAGAATCATTTCATCTTGTAGATACTTTCTAATTTAAAGAATATAAATCTTTGTTGTTTTCCCATCAAGATCACAGATTTGGTACCCACACTAGAATAGACAAAATATTTGCTGCCCATGATTTACACTCTAAAATCATTAATTTCTCAATCATTTCCTGCTGCTTTTCAGACCACAATTCATTGATACTAAAACTTCAAAATGGATACAAACCATTAATCTTTGACTCCAGAATTCCAGCATATACAACTAATATTAAAGAGTTCAAACCATGTTTTTTATCTGAATTACAGTTCTTATTAGATATTAATTACACACCAGACATAAATAAAATAATGATATGAGACTCATTAAAAACTTACATATATGTTAACACCCTATCTTGGTATAAAAAAAAAATCAGAGAATGGGATTCTGAATTATTAGATCTACAATCCAAACTTTTGTCAGTAAAAGCTGAAAAAATCAAAATCATTTGGAGATGAAAAAGAAAGTAGAAGTATTAAACAATAAATACAATTAAATTCTAACACATAAAACTAGTTTAACTTAAAAAAAACTAAAAATGAATACCTTGGCCACTTCTCCCAAATATCTACATAATTTATCCGCAAGAATCAAAATACAATCAAAAGCTAATAACACAAAGTATCTTCCATGAAAAGAAAGGGAAAAATGTTTTGGATATAGGTGACATTCTTGATGCCTATAGAAATCACTATATGAAACATTTACAAAAAGAAAATATACATATCAATCAATTAAATCTAAATGAAAAAATGTTCTAATATAAAAAAAAAATACCAGAAAAATTAAAACTAGATCTGCAAGCACACATATCATACAAAGAAATTACAGATACAATAAAAGAGAGTAAAAATAATAAAGCTCCAGGTATAGATGGCATAATTATGGGAATATATAAACTTTTTCCTTCAAAGATACTATCCCTCTTCCATAAAACTCTATTACAAATTCAGTCACAAGCTTTAAGACCACCCTATTGGAGATATTCCTTAATCACACCAATCATAAAGGAAAACAAATCCCCAAACCTCTGTACCTCATATAGACCTATATCATTATTAAATAATGACTTTAATATATTTATGACAATATTAACTAACAGAATGTAAATACCACTATCCAAAACAATAAATAATGATCAAACTGGATTTATATATCATAGACACACACATGACAATATTAAAAAGATAATTTCACTTATAGATTATGTTAATAAAGAAAATAAAGAAACACTCATAATTGGCTTAGATATAGAGAAAGCATTTGATTCCCTAAATTGGGACTATTTATTCAAAATTCTGGTGTTATTTGAATTTCCTCCTTCCTTTGTTCATCTACTAAAGAATATATATACAAATAATTTAGCACATGTTAAGCTAGGTCCTTTCACCTCTGAATCTATACATATAACAAAAGTACTAAACAAAGATGTCCCATGTCACAGATTCTATTTGCTTTGGCTATTGAAATATTGTCAGATTTAATACGCAACAATATGTTTATGAAAAATACAATTCTAAAGTAATGCTTTTTGCTGATGACCTATTCTTAACATTATCCATTACAAATAGACATTAGAAATACATACTTTGACACATTTTATAGGGCTTCAGGACTCCATTTCAATAAATCAAAATCAAAACTTTTATTTTTAAATAAAAAAAAAGAATTGCAGACGAAGGGGAATCACATTATAGGGAAACAAGAATCTACCTTAAAATATCTAGGAAATGAATTATGCAAGGATAATAACTTGGTCTCAAAAAACTACAATAATATCAATACAATTAAAATCTCTGTGGAAAAGTGGAACAAAATTAATATCAACATTTGAAGATAGACTACAGTTAATAAAACTGGTTTTACTACCAAAGATTCTATATATAGCTTTGGCAATACAACTGTTACCAGAAAGGAATATACTCAAAGGAATAAACTCATGCCTAATAACATGTTTATGGTTTCCCAAAAGAAACAGAATAGCTTTAATACATCATATCAGATGATGGAAAGTGGGAGGATTAAACTTTCCTGATACAGAAACATATATAAAAGCACCAATATCTAAAACAATCTCAGATTGGATAAATCCAAATTATTCTGCAAATTGGAAAGAATTACTAACTGTAATATCAATAAATGAATTTGATTTACAAAAAGTTCAAACAGATAAAAACAATTTGCCATGGCACATATTGTGTATTAGTATAACTAAGTATGATTAATTATTACACCGACTCATTTAGGAAAATTATTAATGAAAATATAGATTTAAAAATCTGGTTTGATCATTTAACACCATTCATAATTACATAGAGCTATCCACATAAAATATACAGAGAAATATTTAATTCCTGGGAATAGAAAGGATTTGTTTGTTGGTTTCAATGTACCAAAGAACTAAAAGTTCTGGATATGCAAACAATAGAAACATACAAAATTCCACAACAAGATTGGCCAACTATGCAAGCATTCCGACGTATTCGCAAGATTTATGCAGAATAATTAGTAATTCCTCATTTAAAGAAATACTTAAACTTACGAAATACCTATATAAAATCATATATAATGATTATGACAAGGGAAATAGTATTTCAAAATGTTACAAGATATTGATAAATTATAAAAC
Organism: Protopterus annectens; assembly: GCF_019279795.1. Taxonomy (NCBI): domain Eukaryota; kingdom Metazoa; phylum Chordata; order Ceratodontiformes; family Protopteridae; genus Protopterus; species Protopterus annectens. The sequence goes on from NC_056733.1 coordinate 519,357,485, forward strand.
ACCCAAATCCTCATATTGGAATTACATAACAAAAGGACACTCACTACAGCTAACTGAAGAAATGAAATGAAATATTTTATTATCAATAAAACATACATCCTTTACACAATACTGAAAAGTTTGTAATTGGAAATGCTTGCACAGAGCATTCTTAACTCCAAATAGAATTGCTAAAATTAATTCTTCCACAAAGGGAATACCCTGGAGGTGTGAGCAAATACACAATGCAGATTGGAATCACATTTTTTTCGACTGTGTTAAAATTAAGCCATTTTGGAATGGTATTAAAAACTTTTTACAGGCTTTATTTAATGAATCGTTTAACTTATCTAAAGCTCTAGTATTATTAAATGTGTACGAAGGTCCTCATTTGAATGAGTCAAATATGTATCTAGTATGGACAATACCTGCAATCTGAAGGAAGTGTATAACAAGAAGATGGAATACAAACACAATACCAACTTTGGAAGACTTCTACAGCCTACTGAAGATCACAGCATTGTTGGAAATTAAAATTAAAGAATTAAGGATTTATCACAAGTGATTTATTAACAATCCATGGAAAAAAGGCTCATCATTGATTGACACTTTACAATAACTGAACAGATACACTCTGATAACTGGACTGTTATACCTATAAAGTAATTGTATATATTGAGCTCTGTTATAGTGTCAGGCTGATGTAAATAGTGCACTAGTTATTAAGATGTTATATACAAATACTATGGAATTTATTGGACTGTATATGAAAAATAAAAAAAATTTGAGCAAAAAAAAAAAAAAAAAAAAAAAAAAAAAAAAGAGTAGCACTGAGACCAGAGATCACAACAGAGTCTAACAGGTGACAAACAAGATCCAAGGTGCTGCAGGATCAAAGTGATTATGGACAGAGGAAAGAAACCCGAGTCCTGGATCTGAATGTCTAAAAAGTTGACTATGTTTGATTGACTGGATCAGATATACCCATAAACTGATGCAGCTGGAAAAGATGTTGAATGAAATGTTTTGCTGTCACTACAGTTTTTCCTTTTTTCCTTGTTCGCCATGAACTTTCTCAGCTTGTTGTCTAAATAAAGAGATCAAATTTCTAACTTGCTGTCCTTGGGTAATTGCTGGGATTGAAGTCAGACATACCTCCTCACAGCAACTTCAGTTGGTGATGACCTCAGAGCAATATCCACTGTAACATGCGGAAATTTGGCCATATGTTTGCCATCACCTGCAGTACAGATTAGTAAATGGGAAAGGGTGTAGAAGACAAATGTGTTGGAGCAACACGAACTGAAAAAGTCCAGGGGTCATGGAAAAATGCTAGAAAGAGCTCTAAGCAAAGACCTTCGACAACATGGGATATAATGGACATGCATATGTGATGGTGCTTCAGGCTGAGCTGCTTCCCAACCAAACAAAATTATACTTTGGCAAACAAACAACAATCTAAAATTAGTGTGTATAATTGCGGAGACCCATGGATTAGCAATGGGTTATTCTGACAACGGTAAGAGAAACTATTCTACAATTACTTGCACCCCTTCACTGTTTTGTGAAAATGTGGGGGATTCTTCTCTCTAGCAAGCTTTAGCACATATCATACACAAGTTACTGCTGCTTTAACAATGGGCTCTTCGCGAGTATGTGTCAGTGAGTGGGAGTTGGTTTTCTCCATGACAACTGACATTAGTGGTGATCCTTTCCAAGACTTTTGACAACCTGTATTTTCCTGTAGAAAAATCTTGAAAAGTGTATAAGCTATAAGCATTAGCACCAAACACCAGAGACTTTTGGCTCACCTGTATCTTTTCCATTTCCTTCACTGTGTTGCATCAAGTTTTCTGCCATTTATAAAGTATCTCATTCAGACACTTTTTTAACTTGACTTTTTCCACCTAGACTCTTAATTCCCACTTGTAATTTCTTTCAGTAAAACAAACACATACAAACCTTTTACAGCAATCGCAGTTCTCAGAACTGTATAGGGCAACAAGCAAAACACACACTCTAAGCAAGTCTTTAGAAGTTAAGTCGGCTTACAGTAAACAAGTACCTACAGACATCAGTGGGAAAGCCATTATCAGTGCATTCAGTTTTAATCATTTTCTTACTGTAAAGAAAGTAACTTAACAGTTAAGGTCGATAAATTAAGCCAGAAAATTAAACGTGTGCATAATGTAAAATGCAGTCAAGTGACCAGTGGTTTTGAAACAACAAGCAGATCCCACAGTGGCACTTGGTTAAACTGCATTAATATGGATTTGTGCTGATTTCCAAGAAGTAGAAGAATAAGTAACATCACTGACGCAGGACCCAAGACTTTGTTAATCAGGCCGACTGAGGGCAACCTGCCAGCAGATTACCCAAATGTAATGACTGCAACAGTGAAACACGAAGATCATAATCACTCTCAAGCAAAAGAACACTGAACAGCTTGAAAAACTGGTATGGTGGGGAGAAGGAAGCAACTGTTCCAGGAACAAGATATTATAGGGTGCAATTAGCACTATAGAAGAGGTGCTGAATAAGTGAAATGACTGCTGTTCACGAATTGTGCAGATTCGTCTTTGCAAGAATGCAAACAGTATCTGTAATGAATGAAACAGATGGGATCCGAGTAGCAGCTATGCAAATTCCAACATTTGCAGTATTAGGAACTGTAGCAAGATGGTAGCATAGCTTTTTTCTACAGAAAGGTGTCTACAACAGTGTGACAAAGATAGCAAAAAGCTACTATAGCTTCTAACGGATTATTTTTTAAGCTTTGGGGTTGAGGGGTGCAAGACTGCCCAGAGTGCCAAATGATGTAGCTACAGCTCTGAAAACTCACAGGCTGATAACTACTGATGTGTACAAGTCTATACATAGTAAATGTTGGTACAACAGTCTCTCAAAGAAAAATTAAAAAGGTTTTATTTGACCATTTACATGACAGAATGTATTTAAGCACTACTTAGCAGTTCACTAACTTTAGTGGCATTCAGTTTCAAATTGCAGGCTGTAAGAGTCATCACAGCCATCACAGGACATACAAGGAAGAGCAGTTTGCTTCGCCAAACTCCACACTCTCATCCAAGAGTTCAGACCTAAGAATTACAGTACATCACTGCCATGAGACAATGGGCTGTAGTAGGAATCAGAAATCAGTGCTAAGGAGCTCATTACTCTGAGGGTGCATGACTTAAATCTAACATCAACATGACTGAGTCCAGCATTCTGTGAAATAACCATGCTACTATAGGACACTGCAGCAGCAAATGGAAACATTAACAGGAGGACACCAATAACGTCTCAGGGCACAGATAAATTCTTTAACTGGAATGAGGAAAGTAAAAGCAGTTAAACAATAGCACTACCACTCAGTCGGAAAACATTTTTTTTCAGATTCACTACATCTACCCATTCATTTTTTTTTTACTGTCCATAGCTCAACACACTTGTAACAAAACATTTCTTCTACTAATTATCATCAATCTATCATAGACAAAACTTACCGCTTTAGATTTGTAGTTTTTAATCAAATCCACAACCTTCAGCCTCTCTAATTCACTATCTTCTAGTCCTGAACCTAAGGAAAAAAAATAAGCAGAGGTTATTTGGTTTCAAAAGCTGAAGCCCTACAGTTTTATATATATATATTTAAGCTTTCACCCTCCACACACAGCATAATATTATGGAATACTGTACATCTAAAAGAACCATTTGAACACTTCCAGTCAAATAAAGCACACTCATTAAAGCTCCACAGCTTCACAGTTTCTTGCTTAAAAGCACAGCTTTTGTTGGCAGTAGCACACCCCAAAGAATACTCTTGCATCATCATCATCATCTTCTTTTGGCTGTTCCCATTAGGGGTCACCAAAGTGGATCATCTGTTTCCATTTCTTCCTGTCCTCTGCATCGTGCTCTGTCACACCAACCACCTATATGTCCTCTCTCACCACATCCATAAACCTTATCTTAGGCCTTCCTCTTTTCCTGTTACCTGGTAGCTTCATCCTTAGCATCTTTTTCCCAATATACTCAGCAGCCCTCCTCAGCACATGTCCAAACCAACGTAATATTGCCTCTCTGGCTTTGTCTCCAAACCTTCCAACCTGGGCTGACCCTCTAATATACATATTCTTACTCCTGTCCACCGTCGTCACACCCAGTGCAAATCTTAACATCTTTCACTCTGCCACATCCAGCTCAAACTCCTGCCTTTTTGTCAATGCCACTGTCTTCAACCCATATAACATAGCTGTTCTCACTACCCTCTTGTAGACCTTCCCTTTCACTCTTACTGGTACTCGTCAGTCACAAATCACTCCTGCCACTCTTCTCCACCCACTCCATCCAGTGGTTCTGGGCTGACTATGCCTGTGCAGGGTCAAAAACTAGCAAGCATCAAGCTATGTCCTTTAATCCGGTCACTATGCACCTATGAAACCAGGTTCTGACAGACACTGAAAAGTTGGAAATGTCCAACATCTGGACCTGTCTCGTGATCTCTGCAACTATGGAGAACCCAGTGGATTATTTTTTATCTGGTCTAAGGTGTTCTACCAGCCTAAGGGTGGTGGGAAGGCCTGGGGAGAAGAGTCAGAAATCTACAGTGCAGCTGCCAAGAGCATGATGGAAATCTCAAGTGACCACTCACAAAGGTTAGTGATCATTCTCTGCATCCCAACCATGGAAAAGGGATGAAAACACCTCAGTATATGTCCCAAAGTAATTACTTATATGTACATTTCTCAAAGGGCTCTCATTATCTGCAGGTAAATGACATGGGCATTAAGTCTGAGATGACCCAGGTGTTTGAGATTTGGGAATTTAAGTGGGCAGTGACCCAACTTCTAAACAATACGTTTACTGCTGTAAGAAAGTAATTCTATACTGCACAGCTTCTACATAAAGAGACTGTATCTAGATCTAGGGATGTCATCGTTCCCCTTTACTCAGCTCACATTAGGCAGTCATTCAATATAATGCTCTCTTTGGCATGTATATTTCCAGACACATGCACCAAATGGAATGCCCACAGATATACCTAAAAAGATAAAAGGCCTAAGCAAACATGTCCTTTAAGGACCAACGCAAAATCCCGTCACTATATTTGGTATCCTACAGACTGGCAAAAGGTGATCTTTATCTGGCATACAAGGCATCCTCCAATCCATTACTGATGGATTTGCTACACATCATCAAGTCAAATGGCATCAGAAATACTCTGTCTAGGGATCTAAACGTCTTCTGTAACATCAAAAAAAAATTTTTGGAACAGGTATATTTTTCAGAGGAGTCCGCTGTTGTAGAACAGACTACCCATCTAAATAAAAAGTCTGGTTGTGTCACTTACCATAAATGTAGATGTTGGAGTGTATTCACTGTTGCAGTCATTACATTTGGGTTATCTGTTTGCAGGTAGCCCTCAGTCGGCCTGATTAACAAAGTCTTGGGTCCTGCGTCAGTTGCTCTCCCTTCTTCCATGACGTCAGGTAATCAGGGGTATAAAACATGCAGCAGACGCCATTAAGTCAGTTTTTCTTGCCCCAGATGTCAGGTGCCCCTCTAATGGGAAGCAATTAAATATAAAAGTACAAAGATATACTTCCAACAAAAAAGCAAATACACCAAAAAGGCTTTTAAGCATAGTAAAGGAAAGTAGAGGTATAGGTAAAAGAAGTTAGGGGTCTGAAGGGAGGGTAACCAGGACTGCAACAGTGAATACACTCGAACATCTACATTTATGGTAAGTGTACACAACTGTACTATGTTCTTCGTGTTTCATGTTGCCGTCATTACATTTGGGTAGATTCCCAAAGCTATGGTTGGGAGGAGGAAATTATATAGCATTAGGGCCAGCTATAAGACCCTGCAAGACTGCAGTGGCAAAGCCAGCTCTGGATTTAGAGAAAATTGGCAAATTATAATGCTTGGTGAAAGTATGTACAGAACTCCAGGCAGCAGCTTCTAGGATGTCCCTGGTAGGGACGCCTCTGAGAAAGGCTGTAGAGGTAGATGCAGCCCTGGTGGAGTGAGGTCTGATCCCCTGGGGGATAGGTTTTCCATGGTGCTTATAGCAGAAATGAATGCAATGGCTTATCCATTTAGAAATGGTTTGCTTTGAAATAGCCTTCTACTCTGCCACTGCAGCAAATGCCACCAGCAGTTGTTCAGATTTCCTTTGAGGTTTAGTCCTGTCCAAGTAGAATCTAAGCTGTCTGTGCACATCTAAGGAATGCAGTATTCATTTCCCTTTATTCTGTGTATTGGGAAAGAAGGCTGGCAAATGAATGGACTGATTAAGAGCCACACTGGATACCACCTTCGGCATGAAGGATGGATTGGTTCTGAGGGACACCCTGCCCACATGAAAGATGATGAAAGGTTCCACAGCCATAAGGGCCTGTAATTCAGATACCCTTCTAGCTGAACTGATTGCTAAAAGGAAAGCTGTTTTCCAAGAAAGAAATTTTAAGTCTGCAGTAGCAGCTGGCTCGAAAGGAGGTAGAGTGAGTTTCTCCAAGACAAAGTTAATGTCCCAGGCTGGGGTTGGAGCTCTCCTGGGTGGTCTCAAATTTTTGGCCCCTCTGAGGAACTGCTTGAGCAGTGGATGAGAGAAGAGGGGAGGTTCTGTGTTATAATGAGCTGAAATGGCTGAGGCGTGGATTTTAATGGAGGAAAAAGAGAGGCCCTTGTGAAGCATCTCAGTTAAGTACTGTAAAATCTGAGGTAAACTGGGCACTGCTGTGCTCATCCCTTGAGACTGGTTCCAGGCACAGAATCTTATCCATTTTTCAGCATAAGATTTTCTAGTACTATGCCTCCTTGCCTCTAAAATGATATCCATCACAGGTTTGCTGAGGGATGGTAAAGGAGAGGTTAAGTAATTAGCCAGGCTGCAAGGTCCAGTGTTAGAAGCAGAGGGTGCAGAATCTGGTTCTCCTGCTGAGATAGCAAGGAAGGAGTCTGAGGCAGGTGCCATGGAGATAACCATGACGCACTGCGCAGGAGGGGGTACCAGTGTTGGCATGGCCAGTCTGGAGCAATCAAAATCATCCTTGGTTTGTCCTGTTTGATTTTTACTAGTACTTTGGAGAGCAGAGGCAGAGGGGGGAAGGCATAGACTGATAGTTTTTTTCCAGCTGAAGGACAGACCATCCACTTTCCAGGCTTGTTTGTGGGGAGTCCTTGTGCAAAATTTGTCCAATTGGTAGTTCTGGGGAGAGGCAAACAGGTCTATATCTGGGCTCCCCCATTTGCTTGTCAACATGTTGAAATTCCTTGGTTCCAGTTTCCACTCGTAAGTCCATGAGTTTTCTGCTTAGTCCACTTGCCAGTGTATTTAATTTTCCTGGCAGGAATTGAGCTTGTAGGTGCACTTGGTAGCTCAAGGCTGTGTTCCACAATGCCATGGCTAGTCTGCAGAGGATGTAAGTATGTGTACCCCTCTGCTTCTTTATGTACCACATAACAGTGGAGTTGTCAGTCTTTACCATTAGTTGTCCTGGAAGAATGTGGTCCTTGAAGGCTGTCAGAGCATTCTGTACAGCTAGCATTTCTTTTTGACTGATATGCAGGTGCATTTGACTTGGGTTCCATTTGCCCTGAATGCACTTCCGTGCCAGGTGAGCCTCCCATGCATAGTCTGATGCATCTGTTGTTGGGGTTTGGGCGGCAGCAGGTGGTGTGAAAGGTAGTCCCTTGTTTTGGTGGCAGGCCTCTGCCCACCTGTTTCTAGGTCCTGAGAATGTTGACACCATAGGCTTTTTAGATACCACTGTAGTTTCCTCATACGCAGTCTGGCATATGGAATTAGAAGAATGCAGGAGGCCATGAACTCCAAGGCTTGCAGTATGTGTCTTGCAGATAGCAGGGTTTTTGTGGCCACCTGTCTGAAGTAGGTTGTGAAATGAATTTGTTTCTCTGGCGTGAGGTAAGCCATCTGGGAAGTTGTATTCAAGCTTGCTCCCAGGAATATAATTTGTTGACAGGGTACCAGGTGTGATTTCTTTTAGTTTATGGAGTACCCCAGACAAGTTAGAACCCTTTGTACAAAGGCCAGATGATTCAAAAGTATGTCCTGGCTTTCTGCCTGAATTAGACAATTGTCCAGGTATGGGTATATTTGAATATTTCTTTGCCTGCAAAATGCAATAACTGGAGCTAGGCACTTTGTGAATACCGTGGGCACAGTAGATAAGCCAAAGGGCAATGCAGAGAATTGATAGTGTGTGCAGCCTGCTTTGAAGCGTAGGTATCTTATGCAAGATTCCCCGATTGGGATGTGCAGGTATGCTTCTTTTAAATCTAGTGTTGCCAACCAGGCGTCTTTGCCTAGCATAGGAAGTAATTAGTGAAGAGTCAGCATCTTGAATTTTGGAATCTCCAAAAAGGTGTTTAGAGTAGACTGGTCCAGGATAGGATGCCATGAATTGTCTTTTCTGGGTACCAGGAAAAGTCTTGAGTAGAAACCTTGTCCCTTTTCTTCTTCTGGTACCAGTTGAATAGCCCCCATGCTTAAGATAGAAAGTACTTGTTTCTGGGCCTCTGCCCACTGATTTGGGGGTAGGTCCGGCCACCCGCTTGGTGTTGGCAATGTGTGGAAGTGAAATCCGTATCCCTGGGACACTATTTAAAACCCATTTGTCCTGGGTAATGAGTTCCCAGTTCTTTGCATGAAGAGCAATCTTTCCCCCCAAAGGGGCAGTCAGTTTATAAGTGCTTGGAAATTTTAAAAAGTCATTGAGACAGTTTACCATAGGGGGGATTATTATTATTCCCAGATTTGGAAGTGGAGGCCCCCCACTGCTTAGTTCTGTGCGTCTCCTAGGACTGAAACCTGGGGTTTTTGCTGTGTCTGGATTTGGCTTGAGAAGACCTGGAAAGGGCTGGAAAGGACCAATTCTTAGAGGGCCAGTGCCTACTAAATCTAGTTGGCTGAACTTGTAAAAAATATTTCACAGTTTGTATAGATTTAGCTTTATCTTCCATCTTTTTAAGAACTTCCTCAGCCTTGTTGCCAAACAGGCGGTCCTGATTTAAAGCAACATCCAACAATTTAGCTTTAACATGATCAGGCAAAGATTGCTCCTTAAGCCAAGCATGCCTTCTGAGCACAGACCCAGTAACAGCAGCCCTGCAAGAGGCCTCTAATGAATCTAAACCACATTGCAAAGTATGTTTTCCAACTTGTTCAGTAGAATGCATTAAATCCTGTAATTCTTTATTTTCCACACAGTCAAGAATCAACATAATTTTCTGTTTAAACCGTCCAATAACATGTTGATGATACTTTTAACATATGAAATTGGCAGTTTAAAGCCCTAATGGCCAAGGTTGCAGAAGTGTAAACCATATTACCCCATCTATCCAGCGTCCTGGAGTCTCTATCAGAAGGGGGTAGGATTTTTAGCAGTAGAAGCCTTAATGCCCTTGGACCCCCTGTGAAATAGTCTCTGGATCTGCAATAGGATTTTTAAAAAGGAACTTGTGGGACTCAGGGACTCTGTAGCATCTGTCAGGTTTTCTGGGAGCAGGAGGCAGGGTATCAGGGGCCAAACTAGATTCCGAAAAAGCATCAACAATGTCTAGTACAGGAGAAATAGCTAAAGGCCTACGTTGAGGTAGGAGAAGGAAATCTCCAAGCCTCTTTTTTGAATAAGAAAAATCCTGGCTTTCCCAGTGGAAATGCTCCCTTAGAATATGTAAGGTTTCCCCAAAAGAAAAATCCTCAGGAGGGGATGCAGAGGGAATGGAGTCCTCTGCATCAGAATCTTCATAAGTAGATAAGGGCAACTCCAGATCACCAGAAGAATCAGAAACAACAGAATCCTGATCGGAAGATTCATAATCAACTTCAGTCCTAGGCCTCTTAGAAGGGGGGGGGGGGCTGGCTACCCCCAAGTAGGGTAATTAGATCTTCAGCCATTCTTATCATTTGTTTTTTAGGCATAGAGGCCTGAGCACGTGGCCTGGATGCTGTTTTTTTTAGGCATGGATCGAGATTTAGGCCTAAGTAAAGAAGAAGGCGTTGGTTTAATATGCAAGTCCGTAGGCCTGAATACACCCTCAGAAGCCGGTGCCTGCACAGCAGCTCCGGACCCATCCAAGGTAGAGACATCCGCGGGTTCCATAGCTGAAGCATCAGAAGCCGGTGCCTGCACAGCAGCTCCGGACCCATCCAAGGTAGAGACATCCGCGGGTTCCATAGCTGAAGCATCTCGTGGCATACCAGACTCTGAATAGGTCTCAGTAGAGGCCTGCGAATCAGAAGTAGCGGGTATCAGGGGCTGCGAAAGCACCTCACTGAGAAAGGCGACTGGCTTAGGAGAAACGTCATCGGCAGTTTTGGACCTCGGCGGCCTGTCTTTGTCTTTATCTTTGCATTTTTTTGGAATCCCGGTAGTCGGATCGCTAACCGACAACATTTCTGGATAATTAAACCGAGAACCGAAATATTTAGAGGCGAAAATATACAGACGACGGATAGTGCACCGATTAAATAAAGCACAAAACCAACAGCAAGGTACATCGTGGTCAGGGCCTAGGCAAGGAATACAGTACGAATGAAAATCTTTATGAGGTATTTGCTTTCCACAAGTAATGCAATTATTAACTTTTACTGACATGGGTAAGGAGCAAGAAAACGTTTCCCCAATGGGGTACTTCGCTTTAGTTGAAGACTTCGGTTCTGAAACTCGAAAACGAAAATTTCAGGAGTCGGACAACTGGCATTTGCAAACTGCTTCTGCTTCGGGCACCGCACGGCAAGAAAGACTGACATAATGGCGTTGGCTGCATGTTTTATACCCCTGACGACCTGACGTCATGGAAGAAGGGACAGCAACCGATGCAGGACCCAAGACTTTGTTGATCAGGCCGACTGAGGGCTACCTGCAAGCAGATAACCCAAATGTAATGACTGCAACAGTGAAACACGAAGAACATCAAAGTTCACCCTTGTCCATTTTCAAGCACAATTTAGATCTATGGATGGGAAATAGAAAATTTACCCCAGGACTGCCACCTGTACTACTAATGGACAGATGTATCACCTAAATGCTTTATCTCATGCATGGGTCCCATCAAATTATCTATGATATGATCCCAGGTATTCTCATTTGGGGTAATATATAATTATTGGACCATGGGATACGGAAGGACAATCTATAACCAAATAGGACAGGTTATTTCAAGCACAAAAAGGGAAAGCTAGGCTTAAAATGGCTCACAAGGGCAGCTAACCTAGTACCTACCCATGAACCTATGGAAGCATGCAAGGGTGCTTTGAAGGTATAACTGACATCTAAACTCCAACTCCATCTTCTCCCAATAATCAGACATTAGCCTGGAATGATGCAAGAAAAACTCTGTTGATGCTTGTGCCTAGCACCTTGGCAACATCTTGAGTGAAATCAAGTGGGCCTCCATTTCTGAGTGGATGGATTAAAGTACTCTCACTAAGAAAATGCCTGATGTGCATGCCACATAGGCAACAACAAAAAAATGCAAGTGTTAATCCTGGTGTACAGTATCAAGACTCATACTCTCAAGGCCAAAAAATACTCAAATCTTTCCACTTCCCAGACCATCAATCATTTGATCTGTTCTACCATGAATTAATTTTAGGACTTAAGTACGAATCGTCTAAAAAGCAAAAAAGAGATGGGTGGTACACAGGCTGGGTGCACTGTCTTAGCTAGATTAAGGAGACGATGGCTTATACTAGGAGAAGAATGAAACGGAAAAATACTGCTGAGTCAAGGCTGGAGAAGCGTAAATTCAAACAGCTACCACTGAAAAGTCAAATCTCAAACTTACTAAAGCTGGAATAATTATTATAAAACATTTCTACCATGACTTTTCCCATAGGCAGAGTACACAAAATGTGTGACTCCATTACACTTTTAATTGTTCCTCCTAAGACTACTAATATAGAGCATAATTGTTTAGGTTATATCTGGTGTGCCATGTGCATACCTGATCTTATTCTATACAGATATACAACCATGTACTTTATTATACATCAGAATGTTGCACAGTCCGGTACATTGTGTACACTGGGTCACTCTGTTCCACAATAAAGACAAAAACATGTATCCAATTACAGCTGCATTTTTTTTTTATCTCAAGTACATTCTGAACCATAGAATAGCATACCATTTTACTGCACTTTCCTGCACTGCATTTGAAAACAGGCATTGCTAAGCTAACACAGACACACTCGTATACCAAAGAAAAACATTAATCAATTAATCAAGTACTACTGACAAAATGCATTGCAACAACCATACTTAGCAGAGGATGAATTCCCAGCATGGAAAAGTCGATTTCCTTGGTCCGTTTCACAGATTCAGTAGAAGGGTTTTGCCTGGACTTTGTATACTGTTTGTAGGCATTCTCAGATACCCTTCTTAGGCTCTGCAGGTCCGAAGAGTTGTCATGGGCTACTATCAGTAGGGAATCTTCTTCATCAATGATGCTCTGGGGAACCCTGCCATACATTCCATCAGTATCTGAAATGGAAATTATTTACAGATGTTATGTACATGACAAGCTCCCTGCTAAAACTTCTCTAAGAGTTTACAGATTAAAAAGTACAACTGTGGGTCTGCAGAACATAACAGCAGATGTTTGAATAACAAGATTCCTGCTACAGTACAATTCCTTATCTCAAGGAATTAACTGCAGGTGGACATCCAAGCTTCTTATTACATATGCGCAGCTTTCAGACATACTCAGAATACGGCTGGACTCATACCCATACTGAGGACATTAGTATGATACCTGGCTAAAGGGGAAGAGTAGCCTGTACCACGTTCTGTTCCAATTTTTGTGTACCCCACAGTTCAGGGTCAACAATGTGTGACGGGACCCTGCTGATTTAGCCAATGCCAGACAGTCTGAGAATGCTGCCACAGGAACTCTATAAAAATACAGGTCTGTATGATAAGGAAATGATTCACATCCAAAACTAATGAGTATGTGTGTGATTCCATCCTGCCCCCAACAAGAAACAACCAAGCCTGAGGTTGTTAAATCTAAAGAGGCATAAAATGGTCTTCCTACTCAACATCTCCTAGGCAAATAATGAATGAGAAATATCAGTATCTTTTGCAGGAAAGGAAATGGAATGATGTGTGGGAGCCAATACTACAGCAGTTAACCTGTTGCTTGAGTATCTGCTGTTATAGACAATCAACTGTACACATTCATCTTAAGGAATGCTACTACAATATAATTAATTATGGAAACAGTGCTCCCTCATCTGCACTTCCAGTGACTTTCCAAGATGATCATAAAAGTATTGCTTACAAAGTGCTTGTTTAGTCACTAGTTCACTTGTTTTACCCAAGATAAGAGACCAAGATGATCAATTTACCTGAATTATATGACTTTTCTTTATGATAAAGTTCAACTCTATCTGTTCACTGCCGTGGGCCTGCATATGATACTCCCAACTGAATGGTTTGATTCAAAGGCAATTCTGAAACTAAACTGATTAAGAAGGAGACATTACTTCTGAGGCTTACCCTATCCTTACTGGAGGCTGCATACAGGTCTTTGCACATAAGAGCCTGGACCTCAGACGTTCTCCTAGAACAAGTAATGGCCATCAAGAAAAAGGTCTTCCATAACATTTTTAATGTCTGCAATGACTGGATCAGAGAAAAGTAAAGTCTGTTTCTCCACCCAAAAATTTACATCTCAGTGATGAGATACAGGCCCTTCTGGGGGTGGCGGCTAAGATATGGCTCAATCCTTTCAAGAGCTACTTCTCTGTCGAACGGAATGAGAAACGGGAACCATAAAGCAAACGCAGCAGAAGCAGATAAATGTATCTTGATGCCCTAGGGCAGCAGCAATTTCTCTACCATATGCTATGGGACAGTAGCAGATTCTACACCAAATACCCTTAATAGAACAAACAAAAACCCCCCATTTGTCTAGGTGGAATGTTCTGTTAACAGGTATCATGCCTTCTTGTAGAATGTGCACAACCCACTCTGAGAAGTGGACTCTGAAGGGGAATAGGCTAGCAGATTCCATATCTGAACATCCAAATATTTCAAAAATATCTGACTCAAGCAAAAACTATGAATTCTGTAACTTAATGCTACACTTTTAAGTTCTATTAAACTGTATCCACACAAGCATGTGTTCATCCTAAAAAGGCAGGAAAAAAAATATTTCTTTGTGAGCTTCCAAAGTGAAGTAAACTGCAAGGTCCAAAATGATAGAAACACATTTTAAAGACAGGTGGCCTCAGAACCCAATACTCTTTCCTTACTCATTTATTTCAATAACATTTAAATTTGTGACCAGGTTTGTTGAAAGTGTGGAAGAAGAGATTGTGGAAGAAGAGATTGCCAAAGTATTACCCGTTAAAATAATGTTCTTACCATAATGTTCTATCTGTGTTGTCGATCTTTATCCTTGACCTTTGGGACTGTTCCGATCCTCGGAACTAGCTCAGCCATCACATAGCTCGTGCAAGCCAAAAATTCTCGAGATAAGTCTCTACCCACAATACCCCTCTCCAGGTTACTTGAGACTGAGTTTGCAGCTATGGAGGAAGACAGACGAATATGAATATGGAACTGAAGAGGCTATGTCCAAGGTCAAATGATAAAGTTATCAGGACAAGCGTCTGATCCTCCAAAGAATCTGCAGGAGGGAGAAGAAGGGCAGGGTGTTGTCAAGGATAAATGAAGAACACCACAGATGGAACATTATGGTAAGAACATAACTTCTTAATCTGATGTTGTCAAGCTTCATTTATCCTTGACCTTTGAGACAAGAGTCCCCAGCTATTTTAGATCTTGGGTGGCTTTATGGAAGGATATTCCTGAAGCCACAGAGCCAAAGGATGCTCTTCTCGTGGAGACCAGATCCAATTTGCAATGAGAGATAAAGGTATGTAGAGTAGCCCAAGTTGGTGCTGCACATTTCATCCATAGAAGCCCTGGAATGGAAAACAGCAGAAGTGGCTATTGCCCTAGCAGAATGTGCTCTCACTGGCGCTGGTAATTGGATATTCTTTTTATTGTAGGTGAAAGTAATACAATCTCTTAATCACCTTGACAATGTGACTTTTGAAATGGATTTCCCCAGAGGAGGACTGGAGAAACAGACAAATAACTGGTCCGATTTTCTAAATTCTTTAGTTCTGCTGAGGTAGAAACATAACTGCCTATGAATATCCATCAAAATGTAAGCAATATTCACCTTTGTTGGAAAAATTTGGAAAGAAAACAGCTAAGTCAATGGTTTGATATATTAGTTTCTGACACCACCCTAGGAAGAAAAGATAGGTTTGTTTTTTAGTGAAATCCCATCCTTATGAAAAATCAAATATGGGGGTTTTGAAGATAGTGCTTGTATTTTGAAAATTCTTCTGGCAGAGGTAATGGGTATCAGAAAAATGGTCTTCCAGGAAAGCAACTTTAAATGACAGGTAACCGCCGGTTCAAAGGGAGAAAGGACCAAGGACTGCAGAACCATTGTCAGATTTCCAAGGAGCTAGAGGGTCTTTATAATGTGGTTTCAACTGTAAAGTTCCTTTCACGAACACTTTACACAGTCTATGTGAAATTAGCAAAGTGACTTGAAAGCCATTGTGGAAATTGGAAATAGCAGCTAGCTGAACCTTAATAGTAGAAGCAGAGGCTCATTGTTCGAAAAGTGCAGCTAAAAACTCCAATACCTTTTCAACTGGTGCGGAGAAGGGGTTAAGGCCATTATTGTACGCCCAAATAGGAAATCTTTTCCACTTGCTGTGGTAAAGTTTCCTGGTGGAAGGTCGATGGGAAGCCAGTAAAATTTTTTGGACCTGAGAAGATACATTTTTTTGCCTGGCGACTAATGGAATTGGAGGATCCAAGCTGTAAATTGGGATTCTGAAGACTGGGGTGCACCAATCCCTGAGGACAAGACAGAAGATCTGGAACTAGGTGCAGAATCCATGGCGGTGAATTAGATGAGGCCACAGAAAAGGGAAGTAGACTTGTTGAGGCCAATAAGGTGCAATGAGGACCACCTTGCTTTTCAACCTGATGGCTTTCTTTAATAAGAGAGGAATCAGTGGGAAGAGGGGAAGGCATAAAGTAGACCGGAGGGCCAATTGTGAAGGAGAGCATTTCTCAAGGACTCCCCCTGTAGGGGAATTAGGGTGAAGTAGCTGCTGCACTTGTTGTTCAGGGGAGATACGAACAGGTTGCAGCAAAGTTGGCCCCAGTGACGGAAAATCTCTTCCGCCACTCTGGGATTGAGAGACCACTCATGAGCCAGGAGAATGCACCTGCTCAACTTGTCCATTATCACATTTGAGCTCCCCAGAATGTGTGTTGCTATCAGAAAATGGTTATAGCTTCTTGAAACAGAGGGTAACACTTGGTTATGTCTTGTTTGTTGATGTACCAGACTACTGATATATTGTCTGAATGAATCACAATTATTCCACGGGAAAGGGCATTTTGGAAGGCTCGCAATGCTAACAGCACTGTCCTCAATTCCATAACACTGATATATGCAAATTCGCCTCTATTGAGGACTAAGTGACTTGGACTGTTCTACCCAAATAATGTCCACCCACCCCATCTGGGAGGCATCCTTGGCCATTATGACCTAGGGCTGAGGTGAAACACAGGGACAGCCAAAGAGGATGTATTTGGATTCCATCCACTAGGATACGTCCTTCTTGCAATGACTGGTGATTAAAACTGGATGCACCACTGGATGGGTCAAGATGGACCATTGGGATCCTAGCTTGAAGTACCTTGTCATCTGAGAGAACGGCTTGTACTTGGGATCTTATCTTCTGTAGCCTGTGTAGAGGAAGTAAAGCTGTACAAGTGATGGTGTTTAGACTGGGTCCTATGAACTCTAGATCCTGAGCCAGGATTAGTTGAGATTTTGATTGATTCAGTGCAAAGCCCAGACAAGCAAACAGGTGTAGAACAAAATCTGTTGCTTGAAGCAGTAGATGCCTGGTGGGAGTGGCGATGAGCCAGTTGTCTAGATAAGGAAACACCCGGAAACCATGCAGTCTCAAGTGGGATGTCACTGTTGCCAAACACTTGGTTAACACCCTAGGGGCTGCGGTTAGGCCAAAGGGCAGCACTCTGAACTGAAAATGACTGGCTCCTGGCTGAAAGCAGAGGAGTCTTCTGGAGTGCTTGCCCATTTTTATGTGGTAATATGCATCCTGAAGCTCTATAGAGCACATCAAATCATCTTCCTCTAAGAACGGTAGGATAGACTGAACTTTGACCATCCAGAATCTTACTTGTTGAACAACTTGTTCAGAAGGCTGAGATATAAAATTGGTCTCAAGTCCCCTGTCTTTTTTTGGCACCAAAAAGAATCTTGAATAAAATCCAGATACTAACTAGTCTGGTGGGACTTCTGACTGTTTTCTACCAGCTTTTAAATTTCCAAAGCTGCTTGATCCCTCTGATTGGGCGGAACAACGGGGAGTCTTCTTCTTGATCTTGTAATGACAGTAAAAGGAATGTGGTAACCTCTAGCAATGATCCTTTGCACCAAAGTATCTGAAGTTATTTGCTGCCAGGCTCTCGAGTGCAAAGAGAATCTTCCCAGACTGCTTCCAGAGGCAAGCAACTGGGCCTCCTTTCAGGAACACCAATAGGGGTTCCCAGAAAAAGTATCTCTGGAACCCTGATTTTGTGGGCAACGTCTGCAGCGGGGTCAGTGTCTTCCATTGGAGCCCCCCCCTTCTGCCCTGAGGGGAGCCAGCACCATGTGTCCTAAAAAGGCCCTTAGGATTTTTTGAACCACATCTTTCTGCTCCACTGGTTCCTACAGTAGGACTATTGGGGAGCAGAAAAACGTATACCCACTGCAGATAGGGTCTTTCCGTCTTTCTTGCACTTGGCTAATGTTTCTCTGACTCTGCAGCCAAACAGGGAAGATCCATCAAAAAGGAGCAATGACGAAAGAAGACTTAAATGGCTCTGCAAACACAAGTGTATCCGGGAATGTTGCCTTATGGCAATGCTGGAACCTGCTGCCCTAGTCGCCCCTTCGGCTGCATGCGCGATGAGCCTCATGGACAAGTTGGAAATAGACGCCAGGGTAGTCAACTGGGAGGCCACTTTGTCTTGGACCCTTTCAGACACAGGTCCTGCAAGGGTATCTGACAACTCCTTGATCAGATCCTTCTGGTGCCTAGTAAAGTGTGCCATAAAATTGAAAGACCTTAAAGTGAAGGATGATGATGCATACACTCGCTTTCTGAATCTGTCCATCACCCTGGACTCGATTAGGGGAATGAACAGTGGAACTTTCTTCTGCCAGTCCCTTTTTGGTGGCCTCCGTAACTGCCATTGGATCTGCTGCTAATCTCTTAGCCCAATACTGCTGGTCTTATGGAGCTGAAAGAATTTTGCCGATTTCCTGGGGATTGACTCTACAGAGTCAGGAGACTTCCAAGTCCACTGCACGATCAATTTAATAAGATTGCTAGCAGGAGGGGTCACCCAAGAAGTAGATGGGCGAGTAACAAAAGCTTGCAGGTAAACAAACTCCTCAGATGCAGGGTCTTTGGGCTTCCATTCACCCCTTCAGTATTTCTAGAATGTCTCCAAAAGAGACATCTTCTGGGGGTGACTGAGGGAGAACCCCCCCCTCATCATTGAAATCAGTGTCTTTTGTGACAGATTCTTCAGTGGGACCGGTTTCCTCTTACATGTCTTTTTCCAGGGAGTCTTCTCAGTGGGGATCTCTGAGGAGGACTCTGAAGAAGAGGAGCCTTGCGGAGGGGTATCCTGCAACTTTGGTGCTCACTGCCTTGGAGTGGAAGTTGGTGGCAGCTCTGGGGAAGGGGGAGTCCTGGGATAATAATCTGAAATGGACGGGGCCAGCTGAAAACCTACAGAGGCCAATGCCCTCTCCATAACCTTGAAGGTAGGTCCTTGTGAAGAGGGACAGAAGCCTGGAACAGAGAAGGACAACCTCTGAACAGTGGTCCCACCCCGCTCAGAAAATCCTACCCCTGAAGCAGTAGCCGAGGAAGAGCCCACATCAACCAAAGCTCCAAGAGTCAAGGACGACCCTGAATAAAAAAATTGGAGCCAATCAGAGACCCTTGGATCCGGCAGCAGAGCTATGGCCCCAGGAGTCCGTCGATTCCAATGGAAGCGAGGAACTCAAGGCAGACCCTGGAACCGAACAGGTAAAGGCTGCTGGCACCAGAACAGCTGGAACCAGAGGAATCGGAGTAGTAAGTTCTAAGCCATCAGAGGAGGAAAGTTTGGTGGAGTCTTGGGAGAGAAAGCCCCATCTCCAGAAGGGAGTAGGGCCTGGGAAGAGACAGAAAGACCCCTAGCCACTAGGAACGGATCCACCAACCTCACAACATCGACTTCAGTCAAACTCCTGGAGGAATGAATAAAGAAGCCTGAGGGAGATTCCGGTCGGTCTAGGAATGGACTTGGGAGCTGTCCCACAAATGGGTCAACTGAAGGGGAATATCTTGACCTGGCTACAGTGATGATATTAGTGTTTGGTATGGGAGGTGGTATTGGTTCCAAAATTTCTGGTAGTGTCACAGGTGGAGTCGGTACCGACAAGGAAGCTGGAGTTGTCGGTACTGAGGTGGCTGGAACTGAGACCTGTGGTGCCAAGGTAATAATGGCAGAAGGTGCTGAGGAAGTCTGTTCCAGAAGTTTCTTAGTTTTACCTTCGGTTCTGCTGGAGGAGTGTGAGCCAAAGATTTGTGTTTCTTGGCTTCCAGAGCCGAAGGGGACGCAGGCACCGAATGACTCCTCTTCTGTCCAAGTTCAGATTTAGAAGGAGAGGGGGAGGAAGGTGATGATGTGTTGGACTTGGACAGAACCTCCTCAAAAAAAGACTTAATTAGAACTTTTAAAATCAGTTTTTCCTTTCTATGAGGGCCTGGTGTCACAATGTTTAACAATTGTACAGTCTTGCTGGAGATGCATCGGGGCCAAGCAGTACATACAAGAAGAATGCCCATCAGAGTTGGGCATCTTCCTACCACAACCTTGGCATTGTTTAAACCCAGTTGTCCCTTTGGATTTATCCATCATGTTGACTATGGAAAACAGTTGTCAACACACACACACACACACACACACACACACACACACACACACACACACACACACACACACACACACACACAAGGAATAAGAATGGCTACCAACAATGGAAGGGCAGAACTCCCAAAAAAAGATAGGGAAAGTGGTACCAACAATGGTAGTCAAAGGATACCGCAAGGTAAACACAGCACACACACTCGTTGAGAGAATGGCGAGATAAAAACTAGACAAAAACAAGGGAAGAACTACCAGCGATGGTAGAGAAGAACACCAAAGTGTAGGGGAGAGGGATAAACAACGTAAGGCAAGAGGGTAGAATTAAATTCAACTAGAGGAATATATAAATATCTAAGTAATAGTACAACATAAAAATTAGAAGAAAATTTTACTTAGCTGACAAGAGAATCTGGCTGACGCATCTTGCGGCAAATGAGATCTGAGGTAATCTGGAGAGGGGTATTATGGGTAGAGAGACTTTGCTCGAGAGGTTTTGGCTTCAGCGAGCTATACAACAACAGAGTCAGTTCTGAGGATCAGAACAAGGTCCCAAAAGTCAAGGGTAAATGAAGATCGATAACATCAGATCAGTATTTACAACCATAGAGTCTTGAAAACTTGGGAGTTACTGCACTTGAAGTCATTTTAAAGTTGACTTCTATGCTGCTATTGTGTCCTGTTGACCATTTTGCTAGTACCTGAAGCCCCGTCTACAACTTTACACTTTTTATTCTGGTGAGTTTTTTTTTTTTTTTTACATTTGGCCGGCCAGTCAGTCACTCCTCCTGAATCTTCAGGCACACTCAAGGCACACAAATTGCTCTGCTCCTGTACGAGTCCTCAGGTACCTCTGTAGTTTATCTGAGTGGGTAAAACCTTTGCCCAAAACAACCAATTACAAATGAATGGCCTCTGGGCAGAATGCCACCTCAGATGGGCTTTCAGCAGCAACATTTTGCCATAAACCTTGCCACAGCCAGGAATGTGACATGTACTGCTACTTCATCTGGCGCCACTGCCAGCATCTCCTCACCGTCAGTAGGGACTTGGTACTGAGCAAAGCTGCAAATTGGGGCTGGCACTGTGAGAAATCAGGATGTTCCCAAGTATTCCTACAGCGGTTGTTTACCTTCCATACCCCCTTACATTTCTATTCCTTGTATATACTAACCTCACAAACACTGCACCATGGAATTGGGTAATACTCTTAAGACACCAGTCTTGGAATGAATATATACTCCCACATTTGCACTTGCAGGTCAGTTCTGAGAACACAATTACAGTTCTCAGACATTCAACAGGTAACTGGGCTGGGGTTATTCATACAGCCGGTCAAATGATTTTACTCTGTAAGCAACAGGGGCCCCTTTTACTGCACTCATAGTGTACACACACATGGTAGTTGTAAGGGTTCCCTTATAAGTTCATCTGAACTAATTTGTAGAACTAACTGGGACAAAGTAGAGCTCCCTTGGCCACAGTGGACACAGTAGTTTTTATCTTCTAGATCATTCTCAGAAGATAAGGAAATAGAGAAACATACACAAACAGCTCATTCTCCATAGAACATGGAAGGTATTAATTGCCCAAGTGCCTCCTATGTGGGCACCTGTACAAAACTTCCTTAGCTCAGGATTTTCCTGACATGCCAATAGATCCACCTTGGTTCACTTGAATTATACATCTGTGCATAGAAAACCTGTTGTTCAACTTACATTCATACAGGCTGGATAAGACCTGCTTAGTAGTACTGTCTATTACAAGTTTCAATATATCTAGGTGTTACAACTGCTTTATATTAGGGTCATCTTTTATTTTACATTAACATGCTTGTTCACCTGGCTGATATTCCGTCTACCATATGCCTTCATGTAGATACAGTGCATCTCCCCCTCCTCCTGAAGTAACTATGAGGACCTCTGCACTTAAGAGCTAAGTACAGTCTGCTATCACAAACGACAGACTGTTTGTGGATTGGCCTGGACCTAATGAGTCTACTACATGAAGTCCCTTTAGATATGGGTATCAAGAATAGCTCTTTAAGGGTGATGTTCCCACAGGGTTCTGTGGTATCGCTGTATTTTCCTCATTTAAAGTGCTGCATAAGGAACAATCAGAACGGAGTAGTAGTCTAATGACTTCAGGAATGCTTCTTCTGTTTCAGGTGAGTTTTTCAAGCCATAAACACAAAAACTCAAATGTATAACCCCTTTCCTGAGACAGGAACAGCCTGCCTGTTCTGATATCTACCACTGTCCCTACAAAATTACTGGTGGTTGCTGGTATCCAGCTAGATCTGTGCTAGTTGAAGAGATGTTTGTTCTGAAGAGAACATGAATGATGTGCTGCAAACATCAGGGTAGCTCCTGCAGCAAATGGACTTGAATTAGGCAATCACCCAAGTCTGAGTAAATGTGGATTTCTTTTCTTCCAAAATAGGCAAACACTGGGGGGGGGGGGGTCAGCATTTGGTAAACTCCCTAAATACAAGAAGCTGGTATTACAATGCTCTCTCCCCGTTAGAAATCAGAGAAATGGTCTGTGCTCACTGTGAGCTGGTATGAGCAGACAGGCACCGTTCCCTTCCAGAGTTACCACCAATGCATCTTACAGAAAAAAAAAAACACCCCAAAACTGGACAATGTGTGTGTGTGCTTGAAACTGAGCGCCTGTATGTGCATTTCATTGTGCCTTGACAGTCCATGCACTGCTAATACCACAGAATTACAACTGCTGCTTATATTTTAATTTTACCCCAAAATGGACATTATGGGGGGGGGGCTGCCATACTGTTTTTCACAGTCTTTGTTCTCCTTCAAGAATGCAGTTTGATCCTTGCAATATAACACAGCCTACACTAGGCATACTGTTGAGGAGATATCTGAAGACTCTGTTTAATTTCACCACTGTTACAGGGTAAGATGTGGTTTACTGCCATGTTCAGAGTCGCACAGTAAGTAAGCAGAGGTGGGGGGGATTCAAATCCTGGACTACATCAAGCAACTCAGAAACAACTTATAATCCTTAATCTTCTGTGGTAACCAACTGCAATGTGCTTTTCTCTTTTGGATCCCCGATAGAGAGCTAGTGCCACCTACTGAAACCACTGTTGGTGCTTCTTTTTCACGAAATTACTCCCGTCTGTATTTAATGTTAAGTTGGAAAAAGCCTTACATTTTAACACCCTTATTAAATTATCACTAAATACATAAGCAAACATACATTAATAGAAAAGAAAACAAACCAGATTGTTTCCAGTTACTTTCATTAAACATCACATAGGTTGTTTTTTTATAACTATCCTCAATCCAACATTGCATAAATTACTCAATTCCTGCTTTCCATTGAACCTCACTTCTCCTCCAGAATATTATTCTGCATGTATTGCTCCCACAATTTTTATGAAACTTGCTCCTTCCCTTTTCAAAAGATTCCTCTTCCAATAGTTCAAATGCAGTTGGTTTGGACTTTGAGTTTCATTTTCTAGCGATTGCTTTTTTGGCAGCCACCGGAATTAAACTTAAGACCTTACTATGTCTAGGTAGCTCAGATCCTGTGCCCCTGTTCAAAAGAATTATTTCCTTAGTTACACCACTCACTCATCCAATACTTCTGGCAGAGCACTTTGTAGGGGAATTTTTAGTCTGCCACCTCATTACACTCCCAAAACATATGTTCCCAGTTATCTCTTTCTTCCTCATCACACCTCCAATGCTTGTCATATACATATACCTGAGCAAAAATTATCTGGCATCTGCCAGGGGTATATAAATACCTATGCAAAAACCTCTAAGCAAAAATCCTAAACCTTTGACTTTGTTGCATACGTGGCAGCCAAACAGATGTTCTCCCATTGTTTCCTTGTAAATTACTAATCTCTCTTCCCAATGTTTTCTAACCTCCTTTGATAAATAATTTTATTCATCATGCAACATTTTATTTGCACTTCTAATAACATTTTTAACAGCAGCTTTTACAGCGGTTCTAGATTCAAGTAAAAACTCTACAGAGCAGGTCTTTCACTTAGGATCTCCTTATCCCTTTCTTTTTGTATATACCCTGATATCAGTCTCTGATATGGAAGGCAGTCTCTAGCCTGCAGTCCAAATCTCTCCTTGACTTCATCCCATTCTATTACTTTTCCTTCTCTGGTTATTTGCTCGCAGTACCTTGGTTCCATTATCAGTTTTCTCCAATAAATTCCATCTCCCGCTTGCCTATTCTCTCTACCCCTACTTGCAGTCATTTCTACCAGCAAAAATCTCATTCTCCATTCTTGTGTTGGCTTAGTACTTAGAAAGCTTTCTCCTAATTTATGATATAGAACACACTGTATCATTAGTGTTATGCTCCTTAAGGATATGCATGCAAAATCCCACTCTCTCCTTATTTCTTGAATTTCATCCCTGTTTCATCATCATCCTTTATCACTTTGAATGATAACTTTCTGTTTGTGTTAAGTACAGCAGCCTTAAGTGTGTAGCGCCCAGATTAATTAATAAAGAGCTGAAGGCATCTGTGTCGCAACTTCTAATATGGTTGATAAAAATATACCTAACCTATATATAAAACCGAAAGGACTAAAGATTTTCACTGCTTCTACCTTACTATTCAGATCCATAAACAGCTTCCAGTTTCTCAGTTTTTGTATTGTCCTTTGGTTCATAGGTTGGTACTAGGCTATCAGCCCTAGGGCCTATACAAGCCTAGCCATAACAATTCCCTGGCCATTTCTTCCCACACTAGTTACTTCCCTGGACCCCTGTCTAGCAGGGCGGCTGGCGTGATCCCTGGGGTGAATTTCCTTTCTACCATCCAATCGTTAAGGTTCCTTTTGAAGAGGGCCAAAGAGGCACTCTGCTTGACATGTATGGGCAATCTATTCCAGAGTCTGGGGAGTCTCTGGGTCAGGAACCTATCCCTCCAGCATGTTTGTTTATTGTGATGACAAGGTTTAGATCCCTGGAGCGTGTGGCTATGAGCTTATCCTTGTCCATGGCTCTGGAGACTGATTCGAAGAAGTCAATCAAGTTCAGGAGACAAGACCGGCCCTTCACGAACCCAAACTGGGTGGGGTCCAGTGTTTGAAGGTTGCCAATGTCTTTGTTTATAAGTTCCATGATAATACGCTTCATGGCCTTGCAGATAAGGCTTGTCAGACTGATGGGACGGTAGTTTCCGGGATCCAAGGTGGATCCCCCCTTGTAGAGTGGGATAACTGTAGCTGTGCGCCACTCAGTGGGCACGAAACCTGAGGTGAGGCTATGATTAAACATGACACTTAGGTGAGGTGCCAGTTCATATTGTAGTTCATGTAGTACACAGCCCGGGATGTCATCTGGTCCCATGGATGCTGTATTCTTAGCTTTGGAGAGTGCGTTTTTTTACCTGTGTAGCCGTTATTACCGGAATTTGGCAATCTTCCGGTATTGAGATGGGCCATTTAGGGGGTGAGAGGGGGATGAAGTTAGCACTGAATCGATCTGCCAGGATATTGGCAATATCCTTGGGATCAGTATATTTAATGCCATTCTGTTTTAGCTCAGAGCAGATCTGAGCATTGCCATTTAGATTCTTGACATAGTTACAGAATGCCTTGTTGTTGTCTTTGGAATCTTTGGCAATTTTATCTTCGTAACTAGCTTTGGAGGATTTTATGAGGGATCTCAGTTTCTTACTGAGGCTGGTAAGGAAGTTTTTTGCATCCTGGGATTTTCCTCTTTTCTGCAACAGTTTCTTCCTTTTGTTGCAAAGTTTTTTATGGCAGGGGACCACCAGATTGGCTTCTTTTTTTTGGATGAGAGCATCTTGGTTCTATTTGGGATGGCACGATTTATGCATGAGTGGATGTGCTCGTACAGTGCCTTAGTGTAGGGTTCAGCAGTTGAACTTTCAGCTCCCATCTGCATGGGTGTCATGAAGTTTGTCACTTCTGACTTGAGTAGCATGAAGTTGGCTTTGGAGAAGTTTTTTATGGAGGTTTCCTTACTGGGGGGTGGGGGTGGGATGTGGATGTTAAGGGTGATTAGCTTATGGTCAGACGTGACTAACGAGGGGGTGACCATAGGTGTATAGCATCGATTTCCCATGTTGGTAATGACCAGGTCATTGTTGTGATCCCTTTTTCTACGGGATGTTTTCTATTTTACAAGGAGGTCCTGCCACTGAAGCAGAGAGCTCCTGGACTAGAGTCAATTTCTTATGTTCAAGAAGGCTTTTAAATTTTGGGCCATCCAACAGTGCATTTTTCAGCTGAAAGTAGCGAGGTGTTGACAGTAGGAAACAGCTACCCCCAAACAAAACAGACACTGTTAAATGACAATATTTTAGTAGAAACAGTCTTCCTCAGCCAAAGTCAATTTTTCTGGAACATCACTAATCTCAGAAATGTGCTATACACACAAACAAAACTTTAATACAATAAATGCTCTTCCCGTAGTATAGAAAAAAGGAATAGAAAAGGCTCCCAATTACGACTGCTCTAACAGTCACATGGAAAATACTGGTGAATACAGACAGACTTGCAATTAATTACTTCCTATAACAAAATAGATAATAGAGCAGCTCCCAATTACTGACTGCTCCAACAGTCACATGGAAAATACTGGTGAATACAGACTTGGAATTAATTACTTCCTATAACAAAATAGATAATAGAGCAGCATGCTTTCCCTTTAAGCCATTTCTCAGATAACATCCTGGGGTAGGGAAGGACACCAGCTCTGTGCTGGTTATAGATATCCATGAGCTATGAAAGACAAGAAGGCAGAATATACCAGCATCTAATTCCAAAAACAGATGTCTACCAGAAGTTAATTCCCATGGATAAGCACCTACACTGCATCAGTGACTTCTATAATAAACTTCAAAAGTATTTCCAAGCACTGATGCAGAAACATTGGGTAATCTTGCATATAACAAACCAGTTAGCTGAATGCATACAAACGCATGTCATAGATTTGCTTTTAGGCCATGGCTGGAAATGCTCCCTGGACTAGTCCAATGAATGGGTTAACAAAACACGCACACACCCGCAAATAAGTAAATAGATGCAAGTGATGAGAAAAACGGAAGCATGGCTGCCTTCTCCCCAACAGAACAATAATCTCTCTGCCTCATTGTACATTCTCTCTAGGTCTTGTACCATTAGTATAACATAAGGTGTCAGAGAGACAAAACATACTAGTGGTATGTTGCAAAAATGCAGTTTTCAGCAAAAGTTAGTGAACAGCTATCAAAAGCTAAAAATCATACATCTAAAGGACCTGGCAATATCACTGAATGCATCTTAAATAGCATGACTTAGCCACTGCCATCAACACTGACCCCTATGCTACTAATGGACAGAGGTTACTCCTAAATGCTTTATCCCACAAATAGGTCCCCTAAAATTAACTACAGTACAATCCCAGTTATTCTTATGAGGGGTAATATATAACTATCAACCATGTAGTTGTTAAGACCAGTCTAACACCAAATGGGATAGGTTAATTCAAGCACCAAAAGGGAAAATAGCTTGGGTTAAAATGGCCTGCATAGACAGCTAGCCAAGTACTTACCTATGGACCTATAAAAGTACTTTTCAATCTTAGATCTTACTTGCTTCTTCATAAACTCCTTTCCTTTCAAGACTGTTTAAACATCAGCCATGTGGTGCAAACAAGAACTCTGTGTATACAAAGTGGGTTACAGCTTCGTGATCACAAGTGTCAAAAGTACACAGACTGAAGCATTGAGATGAGGTGACTGAACATACCTTCCATCTTTTCACCAGGGCTTACCAGGCGAAGGGGCCTTCCCAAGAAAAGATGCAGATCAAAGACATATGCTGCTTCATCTGGTGCCACAAGAGACAATGCAGTACCACTTCTACCGGCTCTGGCAACTCGACCTGCAAAAAAACAACTATGCATTAGGCGCAATGTCTTTACTTTCTGCATTCATTTCAGGATACTTTCACACTGCCCTTTCACTCAACTCTACAATGTCTGATAGTATGAATGAATTTGTGCATCTACAATCAAGCCGACAGTCGAAGACTTGTGAAATCTGAAATCAACCATTTTACATCTGTTAACAGAAACTTGTCACACAGGCAGCATCTGTAGACATATGTACTCTTACCTCCATGACATAGCTATAGCATATATTACTTGTCCAGCACAAAACTAATGGTATTCTCACGTATATCAGAACATCAGAGCATTAAATCAGTGTGACACAACCAATCACCTTCTTTAAGTAGGACAACATTTTTGTGAGAATTTCCCATAAGGCACAAGTAACCACTATTGTAAATATATGAGAACACCATGTTATCCTGGCACTGAAACTAATTATTCATGTTTTTTATTCTCATCAAGTAATTAAATACAGTTGGCAAAAATACTAGCAAACTAGTAGAAATAACTGTAATACCACATTAGCATGGTCAGTGTGCATATGAGGTAGTAGTGCCCCCCCCCCCCCTTTGTTCTGCTTATGCAGCTAGGACATATCCAAGGTACTGTCCCAATCACTACCTGCAGGGTGCCTAGACAGAAGACCATTTTGAAAATGTGGATGGCACACACAGTCAAATCACTTTACCATTTACACATACCCATATTGTAGGCCACTTTTCCTGTGTGGATTGCGAATTTGGGCTAATGAAATTCACCAACAATTACAACCAAATGATGTAGTACGAACATCTATTTACCACACAAATCTAAAGAAAACACTTTTAAAGGAACCCTCTTGTATACATAACACTATCCTTATAAAAATATTCTAACCCCACGATTGCACAAACTTCAAGTGCAAACATCTGTAAACTGGTAACATGTTTGTGCAAGTATTCTGGTACCAGAAAAAAAGTGAAAAAACTGCAGCAGCTGTTATTCACAAAGGTAAACACTTAATAAAAATCAAAGAATAAACCTCACTTAAAGACTGCCGCACATCAAAATCCTAGAGAAGGATAGGCATCCACTGTTCAAGCATGAAGATTTCCCGTGCACTCCATGAAGTTCATAACTGAAAGTTTTAGTGTTTGCTATACGTGCTTTGATGATCTTTGTAAAGAAAAAGATCATGTGCATGGTCATATTTGGAGGAATTTTTCTGCTGCAGGCAAACTTACTGGTATCTTTTTATCAATCATAATACAAGGAAAAGAAGACTGCCCAACCTGGAGTACTTACAATTCTTTGAAGGAGCCTAAAAGAAACAGATGTTCTCTTATGATCAAGCAACTGCTTACTTCCTGTGGCAAAAAAAATGTTCTTGGTGTGGGGAGGAGACCATCTCTGTAACAGTGATATCCAAATGTTCGTGACATCAGACTGGAATAATTGACACCAACTAGAGTGTAATTCCATGTATAAAGAATTAATTGGAGCAGTGATCCTCATGATTAACCTCATCCTTCTACCCATACATCCATTTATCTGTCCATCATGTACCCACCCAAGACTGGCAACTAATTTAATCTAAACCATATTCACTATACACTGCTAACTCTCTTAATAGATCACATTATTTTGAATCCCGATTCCAATACCTAACGGTTTGCACCAGCACTCATGTTAACCTGTCATTGTTCATCACTTACTCAGTTTTTTTTTCCAAAATGTGTTGACCAACAGTAAAAATACATCATTGCCTACTACTTGTTACGTGTCCACTGAAGACCTACCGAAGTTTCTACCATACCTGCCAAATGCTACTCTCTACCACAGCCTATTAAGTACCAGCTCTTCACCCAAACCTCTTGCACCCTCAGTGCTTGTTAACGCTCTTATCTGTCCCTCCACAGCCTAACGCATGACACACACAGTTAAATACTGAAGACTTTCACTGAACTCTTCCAACTTACTGATCATAGTGTACTTGAAACCCTAGGAAGGAAGTGAAACAAAAAAAAAGCACGTAGACAATTTTAGTCCTGCAAGAGTAAATTAAAGAGTTGAACATCCTTTTTTTATTATTTCTAAAACAACAATATTCTTTTCCCAGCTAAAATAGTTCTGCATTCCCTGTCATATGCACACAACACCCCTATTCTGCTCTTAGGCCTACAACTCCCACATATGATATCAAGCAAAGAAAAATTCACTTTAGCTAGGAACTGTAATTAACGGTTAAAGAACAATGGGTAATGTACAGTTTAAAAAACAGATTATAAAATATTTATTTACTCTCTATACAAATGGGGAAGTATATCTCATTTGTGCGTCCTTATCAAACAGTACTGCATATAAAATGTTTTTTCACACACAATAAAGCCAAAATGAAGAGTCATATTTTAGTGGAAAGACAATGAAAAAAATGTCTTCCACGGGCAACATCAGTTTACTTATTTACTTTAGAGAATACACATATTTGTTTTTGAGTGTTCTAGATAACCATAACAATTTAGTAGACAGTTTACAAAACAAAACAAACTGAGCCATAGACATCTGGGCATACTCTGTAGCAGTTGAAGCAACTAATTTTCAGCTCAGCAAAGACATGAGAACCCCCCCCCCCCCCCAAAAAAAAAAAAAAACTTATAATCTTGCTCTTAAACCCTTTTTCATTCATGAATGAAGTGCCAACTACTGTATGGTCCAGAAAAAGGCAATATGCAAGCCCCACAGCCCCAAACATAGTAAGAGATTAAATGTCTATCTTAGCTTCTCTTCAGTGGATTTGAAAAGCTATGTGGTACAAACCCCAAGTTCAAGACCAAATCAAAAAGAAACATTCATTATTAATCACAAAGAGCTGAAATGGGATTTCAAAGTTGGAATTTGTAACCTTAACTGAAGGCAATCTCAAAAAAAGAATCTCCACATTTCAGAAGTTTAGTGAGCAGGAAGTTTACCGATATTAGGTACACTCATCTCTTAACAGCTCTGTATCCAACATAAGAAGCCCTGAAGGTAAACTTGGCAGATGTCAACAGGAGAATTGCAGAAGCAAAATCCCTCTCACTTTTGAATACAAACAGAACACTGTCAATCATCAATGAACAGATGACCTAAAAAAATCTTCCTGTTGGAGCAGTCCCAGAAGAAGGCAGAAAGAAACAGTGTGTATGTATGTATATGTATGTATGTGTATATATATATATATATATATATATATATATATATATATATATATATATATATATAGTTAGTTTATACACTGGATTAAGGAAAGGACTCGGATCATTAACCATTTTTCAAGTAGTATTAGCAAGAAGACAAGTTCCTAACCTTGATGAGGATAGCTAACCAAAAAGAGGTAAAGAGCGCTTTCAGGTATAGAGGAAAACTGCATACAGCTTGCACTGATAACTCCATAGAAAACCATATGGAAGAGGCATTAATTAAAGGTCAGAAGTAAAATCGTATGCTTGCACTGATAATGCCATAGAAAAACCATATGGAAGAGGCATTAATTAAAGGTCAGAAGTAAAATCGATTTGTCTCAGGAAGAGCTCTCTTAGGTTTGCAATATCATCTTGAGTCTTGAGCAAAGTTGTCAAATGAAACAACAGAGGAAAATACAAAATGGACCTGATCAAGAAGTTATGTACTCACCATAACGTTCGATGTATGTAGTCCATCTCGCCTCACATTCTTACCCGTGGGTTTGGTGCCAAATATCGGCCCGACTCGGCCGATTTTTACTAGCTCAAAGTCTCTCATTGGCTGGGCTAAGAGGGTATCCCATGGTGCACTGCTCCCTATCCCCAGATCTAGTTTGCTGCTAAACAATATATATACTTCATACACACCTCACATGCATATAAACAATCACTAAAGAAAGGGACTCAGCAGGTGACAACCTTTACTCCAAATCTTATGCTCTAAATCCTCCAGGCAGGGGGAAGGTGGGAGGGTAAGTAAGAATGTGAGGCGAGATGGACTACATACATCGAACGTTATGGTGAGTACATAACTTCTTGATGTTATGTAGTCCTATCTCACCTACATTCTTACCCGTGGGACAGCGTCCCTAGCACCTACATCCTGGGTGGCTCATAGGAAAATACTCCTGAGAACTGTGGAACCAAAGGAAGATCTGCTCCTGGAGACCACGTCCAATTTGTAATGAGAAACAAAGGTGTGGGGAGAAGCCAAAGTAGCTGCAGCACATATATCATCCATTGACAATCTAGCTTGATAGGCCGTGGATGTGGAAACAGCCCGCGTAGAATGTGCCTTGACTGCAAATGGCAAATTTTTATCTCCTGCCTGATAGATGAAAGAGATGCAACTGGCTATCCATCTAGACAGCGTAACCTTGGATATCGGAGAACCCAATCGGTTTTCCGAAAAGGAAACAAAGAGTTGTCAGACTTCCAGATATCTTTTGCCCGGTGTAGATAGAAGCATAATTGTCTATGCACATCCAATTGGTGAAATCTAAATTCTGCCTTGTTAGAGAAGTGGGGAAAGAATACTGACAGCTCAATGGACTGATTAATGTTAGACACAGAAGCCACTTTAGGAAGAAAGGATGGGTTTGGTCTAAGAGAGACCCTATCTTTGTGAAAGATTAAATATGGGGGTTTGATGGAGAGGGCTTGAATTTCCGAGACCCGTCGTGCTGAAGTGATTGCTATTAAAAATGCTGTTTTCCATGTTAAGAATTTTAACTCACAGGTAGTTGCAGGTTCAAAAGGTGGCAGTGTGAGGGCTTGGAGAACAAAATTGAGGTCCCAGCGCATGACGGGTTCGGGCACTGGGGGACAAAGTAACAGGGTACCTTTGAGGAATGCTTTGCATAGTCTGTGGGCCATAAGACTAGGTTCATTCGCTACGTGGAAATTAGATATTGCCGCCAGTTGAAC
Source organism: Protopterus annectens (assembly GCF_019279795.1). NCBI lineage: Eukaryota > Metazoa > Chordata > Ceratodontiformes > Protopteridae > Protopterus > Protopterus annectens. The sequence continues at coordinate 519,390,353 of NC_056733.1, forward strand.
TTTGATTGTGGCTGATGTGGATCCCTGATAGAAAAGCATTGACAAGAATTCCAGAACTGAATCCATCGGGGCTGTATAAGGATCGATACCTCTAGTATGAGCCCAGATGGAAAACCTTTTCCATTTGCTAGAGTAAATCTTTCTAGTGGATGGCTTATGGGAGGACGATAGAATATGGACCACCTCAGGTGAAAAATTATGACGTCTGACTAGCGATGGAAGTGGAGTAGCCAGGCTGTCAACCGGAGTGTCCTCAGAGAGGGGTGGAACTGTCCCAACATGTGTCAGTAAATCTGGTAGAGGGTCCAAAATCCAAGGAGTGTCCACAACGTATGGTTGAAGAAAGGGAAACCATACTTAATGAGGCCAATGTGGGGCAATCAGAATCATTCTGCTTCCCAAGGATTGAGCTTTCTGACTCACCCTTGAGAGAAGGGGAAATGGAGGGAAAGCATAACACAGACCGGAGGGCCAATCGTGAACCAGAGCATTCCTAGGTGATTCCCCCTGTGGGGGGATCAGCGTGAAGTAGTTGCTGCATTTCGCATTGAGAGGGCTGGTAAACAGGTCGCAGCAAGGCTGACCCCACTTGCTGAAGATTCGCTCTGTAACCAGGCGATTCAGGGACCACTCGTAAGGCATAAGTATTGGTCTGCTTAGCCTGTCTGCTATTACGTTGGACTTCCTTGGAATGTGCGTTGCCACCAGAAATCGTTGGGAAGCTATTGCCCAATTCCACACTCGCATGGCCTCTCTGCATAGGGGGGTATGATCGTGTCCCCCCTTGCTTGTTGAGATACCACACTACTGACATGTTGTCTGAGTGAGCAGGTTCTGAGCAATAGTCCCTAGAGGAAGAACTTCCTGAAGTGCCTGCAACGCAAGAAGCACTGCTCTCATCTCTAGGACATTTATATGCGAATGTATCTCGTGTTCTTGCTACGTGCCTTGGACTGTCCTGCCGAGATAATGCCCCCCCACCCCATCTGGGAGGCATCCGTGGTCACTGTGGCAACAGGGACAGGAGGAACGAAGGGCTTTCCCCTGTTCAAATTGTTGGTGCACAGCCACCAACAGAGGTCCTGCTTGCACCTGTCTGTGATTAAGATGGGATGAGATAGTGGGAGTCTTTGTAGAGAACATTGAACAAAGAGGAGCCACTGAAGAAGTCTCATGTGTAATCTCGCTAAAGGGACTAGCATGATAGTCGCCGCCATGGTCCCTAGGAGTTGTAGAACCAATTTTGCCTGCGCTTGTCTGAGTAGCATCAGTATATGAATTTGTTTTGCAATACAGTGATCCTTTCTTGTGATAGGAATGCTAGCATTTGAATGGTGTCCAGCTCTGCTTCTATAAAGGTGACACGCTGTGAGGGAAATAAGGCAGATTTTTCCCAGTTTATCATTATGCCCAATTGGTGACAGACTGATGGCAGCGTCCCTTGTCTGAACTAGTTGATGCCTGGTGGGGGCGGTAAGGAGCTAGTCGTCCAGGTACGGAAACACCTGGAATCCTTGACGTCTCAAGTGAGCCGTCACCACTGCCATACATTTGGTGAACACCCTGGGGGCTGTGGTGAGACCAAAGGGCAGGGCTCGAAACTGGAAGTGACTGGCTCCCAGCCGGAAGCGTAGGTGACTCCTGGATGCTTTGTCCATTTTGATATGGTAATGAGATCGATGGAGCACATCCAAACTTCCTCTCCCAACATTGGGAGAATTGACTGTAGAGTGACCATATGTAACTTGGACTTGTGTACGTAATTGTTGAATTGACTGAGATCTAGTATGGGTCTCAGGTCCCCTGTTCTTTTCGGCACCAAAAAGAATCTTGAGTAAGCCCCTAATCCGATTTGGTCTGAAGGGACTGGTTGGATGGCTCCTTTTTCCAGCAGCTGAGACACCTCTGAGGCTGCTTGATCCCTTTGACTGGGTGGAACATCTGGGATTTTTCTTATTGGCAGGGGTATTGAAGAGAATGGGATGAGGTAACCTCGGGAAACTATCTTTAGTACCCATTGGTCCTGGGTGATGCTCTCCCAAGCTTCCAGGTATAAGGAAATTCGACCCCCGACTGGCTCCGGATAAGCGTAGTTGGGCACACCCTCAGGAATGAGAGTATGGAGAGCCACGAAAGGAGTCGCGGTCTCCCGAATTGCGGGGGCCCCCTCTGCCTCTGGGGCGCCGTCTCAATGAGTAACCCCCCCTCCCCTGCCTCTGGAGGGGGGGTTCACCTTGTGCGGCAGAAAAAAACCTCTGTGATTTCTTAAACCACATCTCTTCTCCCCCCCCACCCCTGGGCCTTGGGATAAGGACTAGTAGGAAGGGAAAAACAGACCCTGATGGCAGACAGGGTCTTTCCCTCTTGCTCGCACCTGGTGAGCGTGTCTTTCACTTTGGTCCCAAACAAGGAGGAACCGTCAAATGGGGAGTCAGTGAAGGAAGACTTGAAGGCCTCCTCGAAGTGACACAGGCGCAGCCAGGCTTGCCTTCTAAGGGCAACCCCTGAGCTCGCCGCCCTACTCGCTCCCTCAGCCGCATATGAGATGAGCCCCATGGGCGAGTTTGTGATGGAGTTGAAGGTAGAAACCTGTGCATTAACCGTCTGAGCTACCGCCTCAGGTATGTTACCCGCAACAGTATCTCCCAGTTCTTTGAGGAGATCTCTCTGGAGCAGAGTGAAGTGAGATAAATAATTCAGAGACCGTAAGGTGAAGGTTGCTGAAGATAGGGTACGCTTCCCGTACCAGTCCATGGTCCTAGACTCCTTGTTAGGAGGATGGACCGATGAGGAAGATTCTGCAATTTCCTTCTGGGTGGCTGCCGCCACCACCATGGCATCTACCGGGACTCCTTTTGATAGAAACTCTTTTCCCTGGGGTGCGGACAGGAATTTGTTGGGACGCCTGGGCACGGGCTCTACAGAATCAGGATTTTCCCACACTCTTCGACAAATGAGGTCAAGCAGTTTGTCGAAGGGTGGAGACACCCAGGAGGCGGAAGGTTGAGCGCCAAAAGCCTTAAGGAATACTGACTCCTCCTTGAAAGGAGTTTTGGAAGGCCAGCTTCCTCTTTGTTTCAGTATCTTCAGGATATCGGAGAAGGAAACATCATCAGAGGAAGAATTGGGGGACCCTTCCGATTTCTCGAGGTCAGTATCGGAGATGAGAGACTCATCCTGGGAGTCTATGGGCTTCCTCTTGCACAATTCCTTTCTAGGGGGCTCCTCAGGCAAAGATTCTGGGAGACCGTCAGAAGGTTGGGGACCACTCGTGGGGGTGTCCTTAGGGCCTGGCGCTCTGCTGTCCAAGGACAGGTGTGTCAGAGGCTCTCGCCGGGGTGGTGGGGGATGGAATGACCGACCTGGGTGATGTAGCTGACGATCTTGCCAGCGCGCTCCGCATGGCCTTGAAGGCAGGTCCTCCCAGATCCGAGAACCGACCCGCCTCTGAAGCCACGACCGGGATCCCCCGAGCCGATGCACCAAGTGGGAGACTCTGAACAGACAGCTGTCCCGAAGTATCCCCCTCGGGCCCGACCGAAGAGACCCGAGTCTGGAACCCTGTGGACGGAACCGACATGGTCGGAGCCGAAGTCGGCACCGATAAACCCAAAGGGGGTATCGGAGCTGGTGCAGGAACATCACTCGGAGCGGAGCATACCGGCTCCGACGACAAGGATGTGCTCTGAGGAGGAATCATCGAAACGGTCATGGTAACTGGCTCCGGAGCAGAGTGGGTCGGAGCCAAAAACAATTTGGCCAACACCGGCAACTGCAGGAGCCTCTGCACTACCCTGTCAACATCCAAATCAGAAAGCCTGGAGGATTTGGAGGAGATAGATGGAGATTGGGATCTCTTGTCCGGTGAACCAAGCCTGACACTGGGCGATCGGCTCCGAATGGGCTCAAGGATAATTGGAGCAGACGCCGATTCGGTTAATACAGATACCTCCTGCGGCCCCGAAGACAGTGGAGCCGAGGAGGTAGAGTCTAAAACTGTAATCTTCTCCGGAGGCTCCGAAGTGGCAGATGGAGCCGGAGACCTTTTCTTGGACTTGGAAGCTTTAGACTTAGTACTAGAAGCCGAATCAATAGCTTCCTCAAAAGATGGTTTTAAAAGTCCCTTTAATATTAACTTGTTTTTTCTCTCCTGGAGCACCCTAGGACTGAACGCGTGGCAAAAGCTACACGACTCCTGTAAATGGATGGCTCCAAGGCAGTAGACACACACAGAATGTCCATCCGTGATGGATATTTTATATCCACATTTGGAACATTTCTTAAAGCCGGAAGGCTTATGTTCCCTTCTGATCTTTGGACATTTTACAATGAACGGTAAAGGAGGCCTAGATGCAACTCGCAAAAAATGGCAGGAAACACCACACGATTTTGAATACCAGATACAAAAATCAAAAGGCACACTGAGAACCTCTAACCGAAATGGTTCACACAAAAAAGACACACCAGGAAAAGCAGTACTAGCCACACACACCAGAACCTCTAATTGAAACGGTTCTTCAGGAAACACAAAGACCAAAGGTTAATTCAACGACAGAGGGGAGGACTAGGTCTTCTAACTAAAACGGGCTTAGCCCGCTGGAACAGGAGGGATACCAGACAACTAACACGCAAGCACTGAAATACACACACAAATTAGCAATCAGCAAGAATAGCTATTAAAATAGCTTTTGGGTTTGAATAAACAACTTTCTTAAAGAGAAATAGTAAAAAAAGAGGGTACTTAGCCACAGCCAAGCAAGACCACATCCGAGCTATACAAGCGGCAAATGAGATCTGGGGCTAGGGAGCAGTGCACCATGGGATACCCTCTTAGCCCAGCCAGTGAGAGACTTTGAGCTAGTAAAAATCGGCCGAGTCAGAGCCAATATTCGGCTCCGAACCCACGGGTAAGAATGTAGGTGAGATAGGACTACATAACATCCATCATTATGGAAGTTAAGTGAGAACTTTGCTCGTTTCTCTATACAGGTGTAAATGGGTGCTGACTGGACTGTTGACCCTGTTGTCTCACAAAGGCAGGCCTCTCCAAAAGTTCTAATCTAAAAATGCACCCTTGGTTATTTAATCACATGCTTGTGAACTTATTACAAGGAAAACTTTAGCTTGCAGTTATTAAGGTAATGGTATTCAAGCTACTATAACTTAGTAGCACTTAATTTTAGGAATGCTTTAGCCTCCTTAGCCTTTAGTTTTCTGTTAGCTTTGGGAAGAATTCAGGACAGACAAATATTGGGGACTGGGAAGAATTACAAATTTCCCCTTTTCCTCATCTTCAGTGTTATCTGAAATCTGGAGCCATTTGGCTGGAACTGTTTCAGCAATATTAAGTTGCTGTCCTTGTGTAAGCAGACATTCAGATTGAGAAAATTAGTCAAGTGTAATATTTTTGTATACTCTAGAAGTCATAAATGTTTGTTGCGGACTTTTCTTTTAAGGCAAGTTGCAGTGCTGAAGTGACAACAGTGCAAGTTTGATTTAATTATCTTTCAGTATTATATTCAAATTTGCTTAGTGGATCGTATTACTGGTCAAATGACAGGCATTGACTTCTCACTGGGAGCAGAAGTTATCTATACTGACTGGTTCCCCTAGCTCAGTCCACATGCAAGATTCATTTCCAGTGAGTTTTCTTTTTAGTCTACTCACTTACCTAAGAGATGCAGGATTGAGCTCAAAACAATGGAGCAATGTTATGCCAGTTATTTGGCAAAGGTTACTCTGATGCACTGTTTTCTGTAGACAGTGGTCTTTAGTCAAAATCGTATACAAGATTAGCATACCGTGTTTCACAGGAGATTGTTTGGGAAAAAGGTCAAATATTTTGGCTCCACCACTGATTTGTGGCAAAATAGTGGAGAACATCATTATCAAATTATAAGTGGAGTACAGTGTATTAATTTTTATGAAGGAAGGAAGAAGTTGATGGGAGAGGACATGAAAGTCCAAAAAACTGAAGGAACCACATTTTCCCTAAAACAAAAGTTATGCACGTACCATAAAGCTACATATGTGTCCACAGATTCATAGGTGTTTACTAGGCTAACGACCACAAATGCCTTTTTAAGCCTAGCCATGCATCCCAAATCTCTGACAAGTTCTAGTACCCTTGATAAGAGTAAGCAGAGGCTTCTGAGGTGAAACATTTACAAGCAGGGGCCTGGAAGATGAATCATTTGCAAGCTACCTGTGTCCATTAGAGGCAGAGGTGCCAAACCAGCGATGAATTTCCTATTTACCATCCAACTGTCCATGTTACACTTGAATTTGGTTAGGCAGGAACTCTGCTTCATGTGGATGGGGAGCCTGTTCCATAGACTGGGTAGTCTCTGGGATATATACCTGCCTATCCAGCAGGATCTCTTGATATCACAGGCAAGGTTTAAGTCTTTAGAATAACTAATTCTGGTGTTGTTTATTTTGCAGATATGCAGAAGGCCCATCAGAGTGGGATCTGATGATGCTTTGTATACCAGGCATAGATCTCCCCTCAGCAGTCTGTAGGAGACAGAATACAGGGATACGGCCTACAGGTGGTCTGCACGGAACGTTACTTTTATTCTTTTAGTGAGGAACCTCTGTGGACTTCTAATTGTTGGACATGCCTGGTTAGGTACATACCAAAGTGGGCAATGTACTCAATGATAGGTTTGATGAATGCAGAATACAGTGGAACAATAAATTCATGGGACCTAGATGATATAGCTTTGTTTAAAAATTGTGCAGCATAGAATGATTTCCTTACTACTGTAGACACATGGCGGTCAAAGGCTAGATCACGGTCTGTGTGTCCCCCCAAGTTCCTGACTACTGGGTCAACTTTTATGGGTGTATTGTCAATATGATAGTTACCAGGGGTGGAATACTTCCTGAAGGATACTATTATGCATTTCTTGGTAGCTGTTTGTCTGTGTCAGCCCTGTCTGGAGAACATTTGTGTTGGTGTAGGATTCAAGGACGTCTTAAAGCTTTCTGCGAAAACAAAAAGCTGCATCCAGGCATGAGGTCGCATGGTATTACCTGTGCCGAATGCCCTTGCTGTACCATCTGCTGCATTAGATAGCAGTCTCACGGCCACGTTCAAAGATGAACACAGGGTACACTTTTGGGGATCCATTGTTATCTGGATATCTGAAGGTAAGTTACCAAACAGGAAATTTGAAAACTTCTTGATCAAGTCCCGCTGGGATCTTGTCAGGTGTGCTAAACAGTTCAGTGCTCACAGTGCAAATGTTGAAGCTTATGCCCATTTCACCAGCCTGTCCAATGTTGTCGACTCCCAGTTAGGCAGATGAACATGGGAACTAACTTTCTTTGGATACTTCTTTTTTGTGACCATTACCAACAAGGCATCTATAGGGGATCCTTAGCCAAATGTTTTCTACCTTTTGGGGCAACTAGAATCTATTTGGCTTTTTTGGGATAGGCTCTGCTTCATCACGTTCCTTCTAAGCTTTTTGGATGATGAAGTCAATTAAGAAGTAAGGGAGGTGGGACCACCCAGGACATCGAAGGGCCAGACCCAGAAGGACTTTCAGTGGACCATCTTCTCCTGTGTTTCATTAACTCCATCAATGTCTCCAAAGGAGACATCTTTGAGGGAGAATCTTGGGAAGCCTTAATTATCTAAGGTGGCATCTTCAGTGACTGACTCAGGAGAGGAGACAATATAGCTTCCACTTGGAAGTTCTCATTCAGGGAACGTGCATTGGGATTTTTGAAAGGAGACACCTCAGAATCAGACATGGAGAATGGTGAATGGCTTTGAAGCTAATTGGATTTGTCTCTCCGTGTTGACCAGAATGAGAGGAAGAAGGAACAGGCTCCAAGTGGGACTCAGGACACATCCAAACTCTGTGCATGCACCCATTTAATTGGTCCAGCCAAGGGCCTTTCCACAACCTCAAAAGCCAAATCAGCCAATGCAGCAGAGGAAGAACCACTCATAACAGCAGAATCAGTAGCATTCTCAATTCCAAAGACTGACAGCTCCAAGGAGGACCTCAGAAACAAGCTATCCAGATCCGAAGCCTAGAGAAACAGGGATGGCTCCATAAACCTCAGAGTAGATTCCACCCTTAGTGACCCTACTCCAATGTTCTGGCTCCGGGACTCTATTCGACCAGACTACATTGGCATTAAGAAACAGAGAAAAAGTTGAAACTGAAGTATACATGGCTATCGGCTAAGAAAGTGGTATAGGTGTAATTGGGAGTGTGGGTTGGATTAGATATGTATCTGCTTCACATACGGAGACAGCATCAGACGTAGTATGGCCGGAGTCGAAATGTCTGATCCCAGTCCTCTCCTCATGGATGGAGACTGGAGAACTCCCAGCTGAATTTGAGTCCTCAAACTTCCTCATCAAGCACTCCACATTCAATTCAGTAAGACTTCTAGTAGACCGACTGGACCTCAAAGAGGCAGCTGCTGTTGGGGGTCTTGATGTAATCTTTTAAAGAATCAGGGAGTGAAGACTCAGGCTAATCAGCGCAGCAGAAAAGGAAGTTTTTTTGAGAGGTAGTTTGGGATTCTGGAAGCAGAAGGATCTGACTGCCTCCATATCTTAAGTGCCGAAGCCAAAATAGCAGACAGATTCGGAGATCTTTTCTTAGGTTTGTCAAGTCATTCTTCTTGTTTTTTTTCTGAATGTTTGTCCTTTGGTTTATCCCTTGGTAGGGATCTGTGTTTTCTTGCTCTTTTTTTTCCTTCAACCTCTCTTTTCCCCTTACTTATCAGAGAGAGGAGAGGTACAGGGTGCCTTTGGATCCGATGACATTTTGGGCCCTGTCTGAAGGGGAAGGAGTCCTTTCAAAATTAGTTTCTCTTTCCTTCCTTGGTGAGCCCTTGTGCCAAAAGCAGCACAAATACTGCAGGTGTCCTGCAAGTGGGAAGGCCCCCCAAACAGTACACACTCAGAGAACTGTGCGTCTGTGGGATTTTATGCCCAAAGGATGAGTAATTTTTGAAGTCTGTAAACTTTTCTGGCATCAGAAGATGACTCTTTATTTTAATATAAAACTATGATATTTCTTACTATATCTATATATCTAACTAAATATATGGTCCTACAGGCTACGCAAACACTACACACAGTAAAGCGAACAGATGAACAAAAATACTCAAAGATAGATCTAATAAAAAAAAATCTGATAAAAGATATTCCTTTTGAAACTACTTGAGGGAGGAAATACAATACAGTAGAAATGATGGTAATGCTTGTTAAACAGTTCATTGACCCTACAAATTACTGGTTTGGTCTGTTAGTGGGCTTTTCCTCTTTCTATACAATACTTCACTGCATTCTGCACATCACTCCTGGACTCAAACAGTTAATTTGTTCTCCTCTAGCAAATATGATGCCCAAACGTAATGAGAACCAGAGTTTAGTTAATCATTAGCAAACTCTTGGTGACTAGTATGGCATGGAATTTCATGCACCATAATGGAAGGGTTCTTTCCTTCCAAGAGGACAGGATCCATTTTAAATTGGGACAGGGAGATTGGCTCATTTATACTGGAATATATAACAGCACTGGTAAGGGCTGAGGGACTACCAAGCCATGGACACACTAAAAAAGTCCACTCTCCAGAGGTGAACATTTTAGGTCAGATCATGTTAGATGGTGAAAGTTCGGGTAGGCTTCTGTTTCCTATTTTACTGATGTTCTCTGTCCTGCAGAACTCCCATGGGATGCAGATGAAGAATACGATGAGCTAAGTCAGTTCCCAAATGTAGGAATCTAATATTACTAATACAGTCAGTGTCTTCTAGCTCCTTACTAGTTAGTATTTCTGTCTGGGAAATGTTAAACATCTTCCTCATTCCTCATTCAGGACTACCTGTGTCATACAACCTACTGGCACAAGAAATCTGGAGAAAGCCTAAAATAATAGGTGGACAAAAGCCCAAAAATAGGGACAGGTTTTAAATATTACTCTTATAAACTTAGAAGGTCCCTAGAATAACAAGATTTGTGTTGGCATATATTTTCTGACAGATATGAAGTCTGAAATTCAAGTGGCTAACATTATTTAGTGACTTCAATCCTCCGTGATTTGCAAGAAAACCACAAATTTTATGAAGAGCACACCAAAAATATGAGTCACAAATCTGGATATTCTGCAAAAATTTGGACAGTTGAGAAGTATGATCCTGGTAGCTTGAATCACTGTTGGATGTGCCCCAATGAGAAACACGTAAAGTCATTTGGACAGTTGAGAAGTATGATCCTGGTAGCTTGGATCACTGTTGGATGTGCCCCAATGAGAAACTAGTGAAGTCATTCCCCAAAGACATATCTCCTATAAACTGCTTCTCTTTTGATCAAGATTTGATAAAATGTGTCAAATTGTGTGTGGAGAAAGAGTTACACTTTTTATGTTCGCTAAATTCTATGGGGCCCCTATCCTATCATAAATCCTGTGATTTCAGTCTGGACTTTGGGAGGTTACTCAGAACTGCAAAGAACTGTAGGACCAGAATTTGAAGTGGACACTGCCTCTGACATAGCAGACTGACACCCCTACTATGAAAACACTACATCACGTACATCTCTATTTCTACAGGGAAAGGTGCCTTTTTGAGGGTGGTTAGAGTATGGGTTAAATCGGATGCCTATATTAACAGGTACATCAGACTTTAGGATGGGGCCACTGTGTTTTAAAACAGTTATGTTTAACAAGAATTCTTTGATTTATCAAGTTTTCTAGTAACTGAAACATGTTGGAACTCTGACATATTACTTTATACCAGACTGGTGTTCCTACTTCCTTCCTTCGTCCACAGTTTACCCCTCTTTAATCTTTGTCTGATCCATTTTGACTCTTAAATGTTTTCTGAAAAACTGACTCATTTTTATGAAATAAACTATGAAGTTTTCAGTAGAATAACCAGCCGATTCCTCTATGAACTATTTCTAGAGGCAAAACAATTTATGCAGCATTCATTATTAATAGTATATACATCACATGACAGCAAGTTTGTATGACTTCATTTTTGGAGATGCAGATCAACAGAAAAAAGTGAACACATCTTAAGTAGTGTATGTTCAAAATGAATGACATTTTGTTTATCAAAGCCAACTATGTTGACATCTAAAGAAAAAGTAAAGCATTTGTGAAATGCAACAAAAACACTTGACTTTCAGGCTAATAAACTGCTAGTGTGTTTAACATCCTGCAGCTAAAGTTTGTTACTAGCTTCCCTACACATTGTCTAAACGTTCATCACTACTAGCTCCTGCAAGCCCACACAACCTGGCACTTACTCGTCTATTTGTACTCAAATACCTACCGACTCTGTGCAGAAACAACTTGGATTTTGGAGGGAAGTTATAATTAATGACATTATCCAGCATAGGAATATCAATCCCACGTGCTGCCACATCAGTGACGATCATAACCATAGTCTTCCTGTTCACAAACTTCCCAATGTTGATCTTCCTTGCTGTCTGATCCAATGCACTATAAATGTATGAACAGTCTATGCCTTCCTTAAGCAACACCTGGAGGGAAAAAATATTTTTTCACAATTAGGACAAAGCAATGTCTTTATTATTTTGCATTCACTATGGCAGTTATGACAAAAAAATGCAATCACATGGGAACCTTTAAAATAACTTGTCACAGTACATTTCTTTGAAATTCTCACCATAAAAAGATCTTTGAGGAATATTTCACCTGTGCAGTAAGCAATACCTCTCAGTTTACTCACCTAATGGTGTCTAGTAAGAATTTCCAAGCAGCCCAATCCCCTATGAAGACCAAAGCAAGTAGTTTGCTTTTGGCCCTACTAATGCAAGCCTCTTACACAAACCATGTTGACTGGCATCTTCAGTTCTCTGTAGCAAGAAACAGGCAATGCATAGCCAAGCTTATAGAAAACATCTTGACTGATCATGAAAAATGTTGTGACTAAGCACGCTATCACACTCCAGAAAATATTCTCACAATGGAGGCAAACAAGCTAAATGATCCCAGGAAAAATGTGGGGATACATGCTCGGGCACATGGGTGGGTATATGTACTGAAGAGTAACATTTCCTTTGAAGACTGCATGTCACATTTGCTACCTGTTCAGCTGGTAAGTGACTCAGAAGTTAGCACACTTGTCTTTGACACTGGAAGATCAGAATGCTGGGATTTCAATTTCCACATCAACAGCTTAGTTCACTTCCCCATCAATAGCTTAGTTCATTTCCCCATACTGACACTACAGTGCAGAATAAGGGAATTGCTACACCCTAAAGTGACATCATCTTCTGCAACATCAACAGAACAATTTGGAGAGCCACGTACTTCCTGCAGAGGATATGACTGCTCTGGAACAGACTTTCCGTCCACATTAAACGAAGTTCATTCCTGTCCACATTCAAGCTCAACTTGAATCTATGGATGGCAAACATAAAATTTACCTGAGGACTACACCCTGTACTACTAATGGAAGATGACAGCTTCTAAATGCTTTATCCCATGCATGGGTCAAGTTATTTATGGTATAATCCCAGTTATTCTCTTTAGGGGTAATATACAACTACAGACCATGGAATGGGTAAGGCAAGTCTCTAACCATATGGGATAGGTTAATTCTTGCACAAAAAGGAAAACTAGCTAGGCTTAAAATGGCTGATGACGGCAGCTAGCCTGGTACTCATCTATAAACCTATCTAAATCCTTAACAGTCTTTTCAAATGCTGATACAGTATTGTTGGGGGATAAGTAGAAGGCTTGTATTTTTTGCTGCACTTTAAATTTCTAGTACTTCTGCATTTTATAGCATTGACTAGATTCAGACTTGTTGAATCTAGGCTGTTTGCTACTTATTGAGCACTAAAACCAGCCATGCTACATTAAGAAGGGCCTCCCTGCATGCTTGTGGCAGAAATGTGCAGTCCATGACCCATCTGAGTTGGGAATTGCTGGAATAAGGCTCAGTTTTGGGCTTTCCCATTGGTTAGTTTGTGTTAAAATTGTTCAACTTAACTTGTATTTGAGCACCGTGCAAGGAGGTTTAGCATCACCGTTATAGATACAAAAGCTTAGAAACAGAATTTTTCCCTTGATATCAGCTAGAGAACCCTCCTTTGCTCCACTGCCTCTCTGTGTGCAATGCAGCTGCGCATAGCTACCCAGCAAGCAACTCAGATGTGTATTCTGAGGTGCTGACGCAGTTCCTCCATCCTTAGCCCTCCACACAATAATGGCCTTTGTTAGTCTCACAAGCATACCCTGGTCTATCTAGCCCAGCTTCACTAGTTACTACAATATATACCTGCTATATATATAGTGGATGGACAGTTTCCCACCATTTCACCAGCCAGCCTGACTGACATTGGTATTCTGAGGCAATGTAGCAATTGTCCCCATGTATACGGACAACCACTTGTTCCTAAAGCAAATAAATACAGTACATGAGAGATGTGACTATACCATGAAATTAGAATCAGTCCTCTCACAGAACTATAAACAAGACATACAACAGGTTGTCAGCACATGCAACTCCCCTCTCACACAAGATAAGGTCAAGACAGATAAACCCACATATGCAGAAGTACTCATTAAGAACCTACCAAAAGACCAGAGACCTCCCAAGTGCAAACATACACATACTGGTACACAAACAGAATTCATCACTACACATAATACGCATATCAGTGTCTCAACAATTAAGCCTCTAAAGCAAAACACCTCAAAACCTAATGTTTTGATCATAGCTGACTAATAGTGAGAAATACAGATGTCCCCCTCACCAGGCTGAACATTGAGAAGGTCACGATCAGCTGCCTGTCAAGTGCCAGGATCCATCAAATCACGCACACAGTCAAGTCGCTCAGCAACAATTACCATTAGACAATGTGATTTTAGTGGTTGGGAGGGTGGCCTAATGGTTAAGGTGTTTGCCTTACAAACACAAGGTGCAGGGTTCGAGTCTCACAAGGGATAATTGGCTAGGCTTACAATGGCTCGCAAGGGCAGTTAGCTTAGTACTGAACTATGAACTTATGACTCTGTCAAAGTACATACCGGTGTGAATTACGTGAGACGTACCTCTCTGGACTATATGAAGATAGACATGTCCGAACTCTGTGTGTCTCAGGCAAGTATGTCCCTAGCCCTAAGCAGCATTCTGCCTTCATATAGGATGATGCCACAATACAGACAAAAAATGATTTCAATAATTGGCTTAGCTTCTGGTGTCACTCCAGGGTGATCCATTGCCTTCCTGGGAAGACATGGTAGACAGCCCACACTGCTTTCCCAGAAATGGCCTTCATCTGTCTCTAAGGCTTTCAGATACTGGCAAAGACGCTTCCTCTACCATAGTGCCTAAAAAGGATATGTCCAAACAGCTAAACTTCCGACAAAGAAAGACACTAAAGACAAACTTAAGGTCATGCTGCTTAATGTTAGGAGCTTAAACAGTAAACTGCACTCCCTGGAAGCATTCCTCACCTTGGAAGATGATGACATTTGTGCAGTCACTGAGATTTGGTTCAAGGCTGCTGAGAGCACCCTGGCTATACAATTCTACAAAATGGCTTTCACACGTACAGATCCTAGAACAAGCGTGAAGGAAAGTACAGTTTTGTACCTACCATAAATGTAGATGTTAGAGTGTTCACACTGCTGCAGTCATCACACTTGGGTTATCCTGCCATCAGGCGGTCCCGCAGTCGGCCAGAGTTCCAAAGTCTTGGTCCGGCGTCGGTTGCTGTCGCTTCTTCCCTGACGTCAGTGTGCCAGGGGTATATAAGATGCATCAGATGCCATTTTCTTCAGTTTTTCTTGCCCCAGATGTCAGGTGCCCCCAAGTGGGTAGGCAATGCATATTGCTAATCAAAAATATACATATAAAATAAAAACAATACCTTCAGTTACCAGCAAATACACCCCAAAGGTTGTATAGGATAGAAGGGTATAGATAAGTCCAGCTAGTTCAGAGGGGATGGAGGGAGGGTAACCTGGACTGCAGCAGTGTGAACACTCGAACATCTACATTTATGGTAGGTACAAAACTGTACTATGTTCATTGTGTTACACTGCTGCAGTCATCACACTTGGGTTGAATCCCAAAGCTAAGTTTGGGTGGCTGGTCTATAAAGAGTTAGGATTGGCTAAGAGGCCCTACAGAACTGCAGTGGCAAATCCTGCTCTGGATTTAGAGTAAAGAGGCAGGTGGTAATGCTTGGTGAAGGTGTGCACTGAACTCCAAGTTGCAGCCTCCAAAATTTCCTTGGTAGGTACTCCTCTGAGAAAGGCTGCTGAAGTGGCTGTTGCCCTGGTGGAATGAGGCCTAATGTTATTAGGGACTGAATTTCCATGCTGTGTGGAGCAGTACCGGATACAGTGTCCTATCCATTTGGATATAGTCTGCTTTGAGATAGCCTTGCCTTGTGATCCTGCAGCATATGCTACAAACAGTTGATCAGTTTTCCTGAAAGCTTTTGTTTTGTCCAAGTAGAAGCGTAGCTGCCTGTGTATGTCCAAAGAATGCAGAAGTTTCTCCCCTTTATTTTGGGGGTTTGGATAAAAAGTAGGCAAATGGATGGTTTGGACCCATGTGTTTAAATTTGGGGTCTTACAGATTCTGTATCCCAACAGAAGGGAAGGTAATGTATTAGGAACCCTTGAGTTGAGTGAGTTAAGATGGATCTTAACCCTTAGGGCACATCTAGAACCTGGCCTGAATGTAGCCCTTAGTATTAGACCTGCACTTTTATGAATAACCACTGATGTCGTTTGTTTTGTGGTGTTTGTTCCACCTTTTTCTCCCCTTACTCTCTTACACAAGAGTCTTGGGTAGATTGGGCTAAAGTCATAATAATTTTCTACAATGCAAGCAGATCTTGGTTTGGGTTGTTTTTTGATTGTTGATTTATGTTTTCGTGAGACATATTGATGTTTCATTTACATTATGTATATCAGTTAATGAGTTTTATTCATGTTTTTATTTACTATGCATTACTACTCATTTCCATACTTCTTTCCTTCTTTCCTTCCCTGCCCCCCCCTCCCTTTTTCCCTTATCCTTCACTTTCCATCATTTGCATTTTGTATTGATGGCTTATGCTGACTTTATTTATCTGCCATTAAGGACAGTATATATTTATCTACTCTGTGAATATATATAAACCATTTGCAGAATTAATCTCATTGTATATGAATTGTGGAATAACATTTTTGGTATGAAAATTTCTTGAAATTATATATATACTTTAGGATATTATAATAATAATCTTTGCTTATATACAAAAAATGTTTTTAATATGGACTAAATGAGCTGATTGTGTGTATGGTTTGATGAAATCTTGAGAAGTCTTTTTGTAGTGCTTTACTAACTAAGACCGTTTTTAAAATGTGAATTTATTTCTTTAAGCTGATTTAAATTGCCTTTGCCTGCCCGATTACTTGTTAATTGGGGCGTGTTTTTTATAAATAAGGACAAGGTATAATTCTGTTTAATGTAACCTGATGAAGCGCACTAGTCAAGTGCGTGAAAGCGCTTGTTTTGTCCTGAAATAAATCCATTGTTTTATTCATCGTGGTGGTTCCATTGATTTGACAGATTACAAATGGATGGTTTGGTTAAGGGCCACACTAGATACCACCTTTGGCATGAAGGTAGGGTTTGTCCTTAAAGATACCCTATTCCTGATGAAAAATTATAAAAGGTTCCACTGCCATTAATGCCTGTAGCTCTGAGACTCTTCGTGCTGAAATTACTGCCAGGAGGAGAGCTGTTTTCCATGATAAAAATTTTAGATCGGCTGTATTGGCCGGCTCAAAAGGTGGTAGGGTCAGTTTTTCCAAAACGAAATTGAGGTCCCAAGTTGGTGTTGGCGCTCTCCGGGGCGGTCTTATGTTTTTAGCCCCTCTGAGGCACTGCTTTAGCAAGGGATGAGAGAATAAAGGAGGATCCGTGTTGTAATGTGCAGAAATGGCAGACGCGTGAATCTTAATTGATGAAAAGGATAGGCCTCTGTCCAGCATCTCAGTTAAGTATTGTAAAATCTGAGGAATGTTTGGAACAAGTGGGTCAAGGCTGTGAGCCTGGTTCCTGGCGCAGAATCTCTTCCATTTTTCTGAGTAAGCTTTCCTGGTGCTAGGCCTCCTGGCTGACAAAATGACATCCATAACAGCTTTAGAGAGAGGTGTTACCTGTTTGACTAAAGTATCTGCCATGCAGCCAGGTTTAGGGTTTTGAGCTGACCGTGCAGGATCTGACTGTTTTGTTGAGTCAGAAGGTGTGGAATTTGGGGCAAAATCCATGGTGGGCCCTGAGCCAAGTTCCTTAAGATAGGGTACCAGTGCTGGCGTGGCCAGTCTGGAGCAATCAGGATCATCTGTGGTTTTTCTTGTCTGGCTTTTAGGAGTACCTTTGAAAGGAGAGGCAGTGGTGGGAAGGCATAGACTTTTCGGTTTTTCCAGCTGAACAGAAGAGCATCCACTTTCCATGCTTGTTTGTGATAAGTCCTTGTGCAAAATTTTTGTAGTTGGCAATTCAGAGGGGAGGCAAAAAGATCTATGTCTGGGCATCCCCATTTTTGTGTTATCATGCTGAAGATTTGTGGGTTCGATTTCCATTCGTGAGGGTCCATGATATTTCTGCGTAGGTTGTCTGCCAGAGTATTTTTCTTTCCTGGCAGGAATTGTGCTTGCAGGTGAACTTGGTACGTTAGAGCTGTGTTCCACAAGGTCATGGTTTGCCTGCATAGGGGATAAGAGTGAGTGCCCCCTTTATGTACCACATTACTGTGGTGTTGTCTGTCTTTAGTAATAGTTGTCCTGGGTGTAGAAGGTCCTTGAAAGCTGTTTTTGAACAGCCAACATCTCTTTTTGATTGATGTGAAGATGCATCTGGTCTGTGGTCCACTTACCCTGAATGCATGTTCTTGCCATGTGTGCTCCCCAGGCGTAATCCGAAGCATCTGTTGTTAGAATTTGCCTGGCTGTGGGTTGGGTAAAAGGCTGACCCTTGTTTAGGTGACATGCCTGTGCGCATCATCGAAACTCCTGTTGTAGGCAGGGAATTATTGGAATTATTGCTTCTAGACTGTGAGAATGTTGAGTCCAAACACTTTTTAGGTACCATTGTAATTTCCTCATATGCAGTCTGGCATATGGTAGTAGTAGTATGCAGGATGCCATGAATCCCAGGGCCTGAAGAATTTTTCTTGCAGGGAAATGGGACGTTTTTGCCAGTAGTTGAAAATATTGAGTTAGTTGCACTTGTTTGTCTGGCATGAGGTAAGCCATCTGGGCCGTTGTATTTAAGCTGGCACCCAGGAATGTAATCTGTTTTGAGGGCACTAGTTTTGACTTCTTTTAGTTTACTGTGTACTCTAGAGAAATTAGCAACCTTTTCACAAACGCCAGATGCTGTAGAAGAATGTCCTTTGTCTCTGCTTGAATGAGGCAGTCGTCCAGGTATGGATATATTTGAATTCCTTTTTGTCTGCAAAATGCAATTACTGGTGCCAGGCACTTTGTGAAGACCCTGGGCGCAGTAGATAAGCCAAAGGGCAGTGCAGAGAATTGGTAGTGCATTGTACCAGCTTTGAATCGGAGGTATCTTCTGCAATTTTGTCTGATAGGGACATGCAGGTATGCCTCTTTGAGGTCCAGAATAACAAGCCAAGCCTTCTTGCCCAGCATGGGTAGAAGCTGCTGTAATGTCAACATTTTGAATTTCAGAATATCCAGGTAAGTATTCAGAATTGAAAGGTCCAGTATAGGCCTCCAGGCTTTGTCCTTTCTGGGGACCAGGAAGAGTCTTGAGTAAAATCATTGTCCTTGTTCCTGTTGTGGTACTTTTTGTATAGCTCTCATGTCCATGAGGGCTGAAATTTGTTTTTGTGCCTCTGCCCATTGGTTTTGTGGCAGGTCTGGCATTCCTTTTAGCTTTGGTAAAGTATGGAAGTGGATCTGTAACCTTGAGACACCATATTCAGGACCCATTTGTCTTGGGTGATTGTTTGCCAGTTTTCAGAAAAAGTGCTAATTTTCCCCCTAAGGGGGCTTCCAGAAGGGACGTGCTTGGCGTACGCATGGGAAAGTCATTGTGACTGTTTCCTGTAAGGTTGTGACTTGTCCTCACCTCCTTTTGGGGTTGAGGTGCCCCACTGTCGTCTGTTTGAGCCTTGGGGTTGAGATCTGCCTCTTGGGCGTCTGTATCTGCCTCTCTGTTGCATGTCTGACACTGGAAAGGACCAATTTTTTGTTGGCCAATTTCTGCTAAACCGAGATGGCTGTACCTGTAAGAAATCCTTGACTGTTTGCATAGATTTAGCTTTATCTTCCATTTTCTTTAACACCTCTTCTGCCTTAACATCAAACAAGGTATCATGCTGTAAAGCAGCATCCAATAACTTTGCCTTAACATGTTCAGGTAAACTCTGTTCTTTTAACGAAGCATGTCTTCGAATAACAGAACCTGTAACTGCGGCTCTACAAGAGGCCTCTAAAGAATCAAAACCACATTGCAGAGTATGTTTTCCCACCTGTTCAACTGCATGCAATAAATCCTGTATTTCTTTACAATCAGGAGCTTCTGAGCTAGCAAGCATTTTCTGTTTTAACTGAGCCATTAAATATTGTTGGTACTTAAGCATGTGAAACTGGCAATTTAAAGCTCTTACTGCTAAAGTTGCAGACGTGTATACTTTCTTCCCCCATCTATCCAAAGCTCTGGAATCTCTGTCAGAGAGTACTGGATTTTTTGCAATGGAAGCCTTAACCCCTTTTGGACCCTGGGAAATAGTTTCTGGATCAGCAGAAGGATTTTTGTATAGAAACTTGTGAGAGTCAGGGACTCTATAATACCTATCTGGCTTGGCTGGAGCAGGGGGCAGAGTCAGGAGATAAGCTGGATTCAGAGAACATATCATCCACAATGTCTAGTACAGGCGGAATAGCCAGGGGCCTGTGCTGAGGCAATAAGGAAATCCCTGAGCCTTTTCTTGGATTCTGAGTATTCCTGATTTTCCCAATGGAAATGTTCCCTCATGCTATGTAAAGTTTCCCCAAAAGAGTAATCCTCAGGAGGAGAGGCTGAAGGGATAGATTCCTCAGCATCAGAGTCCTCATAGGGGGGTAAAGAGTATCCCTGGTCTGAAGAGGAATCAGAAGAAATGGAAACCTGATCAGAGGAGTCATAGTCTGTATCCTGCCTAGGCCTTTTCTCAGTAGGGGGATGGGAACCCCTGATTAGAGTAATGAGGTCTTCGGCCATTTTAAGCATCTGTTTCTTAGGCATGGAGGACTGTCCAGGAGAATGCTGTACTTGTTTATTTGTCTTTAATGGTACCTTTGTCTTGGCTGTTGATTTAATGGTAAGTTGTGAAGGTCTGAAAACACCCTCAGAAGCCGGTGCCTGCTCAGCGGCTCTGGACCCATCTGAGGGATTAGTTTCTGTAGGCCCAATACCTTGAGTTTCCAGAGGCCTAGTTGTCTCCACGTGGGAGTCCGAGGTGGCCTGTGGCTCTGAGGTAGCGGGTGTCAGGAGCTGCGAAAGCGCCTCACTGAGAACCGGCGAACCAGTTTCGTCATCGGTTTTGGACCTCGGAAGCCTGTCTTTATCCTTGTCTTTGCGTTTTTTCGGAATTGCGGTCGTCGGTTGATCCGACGGCATAATATAATTGAACCTTCGGCCAAAGTAGTGCAAAGCAAAATCAAAACGTCTTTTTATAGTGTGTTTGTTAAATCTAGCAAAAAACCGACAACTAGTGACGTCATGAACAGGGCCTAGGCATGGAATACAGTAAGAGTGGAAGTCCTTAGGAGGTATTTGCTTCCCACAAGAAATACAATTAACTTTTTCTGACATCGGTCTGAGGCAAGAAAAAAGTTTCCCCAATGGGGTACTTAGCTTTATTGAAGACTTCGGATCTGAAATTCAACTCTGAAAATCTCAGGAGTTGGCCGACCGGCACTTGCGAACTGCTTCTGCTTCGGGCACCGCACGGCAAGAAAGACTGAAGAAAATAGCGTCGGATGCATCTTATATACCCCTGGCGCACTGACGTCAGGGAAGAAGCGACAGCAACCGACGCCGGACCAAGACTTTGGAAATCTGGCCGACTGCGGGACCGCCTGACGGCAGGATAACCCAAGTGTGATGACTGCAGCAGTGTAACACGATGAACATCCAAAGGTGTAGGTGTATCCATCTTCATTAAATCCAAATACACCTTGAGACTGGTATAACAGTCAGACTCTCTTGAGCTACTCCAGGTCCAATTAACTGCAGGTAAAATACCCATCCGCATCATTGCTAGCTACAGGTCCCCCACCATGAACCAGGTGAAGCACACCGCCTACCTGGACTTGTTACAGTTGCTCAGTATACAGCCAAACACTTTGGTCATAGGGGATTTCAACTAGCCTTCCATCGATTAGGTATCATTTGTGAGCACAAACATGACTGCTACAAGGTTCCTGGACTTGAATTCAAATGCCCTGGATAAGTTGGTCCACAGCCCTACAAGAGGCTCAAATGTCCTGGACCTAGTGCTCACCACCATGGGGGTCATTGCACTACCCCCTGTGTGCTGCCCTCCCTGGTATGGTCAGATCATAAATCTGTCACGTTTGAAGTAAAGATCAAACCTGACACACCTACAGAAGTAAAAAAAAACTGAAAAAATTTCTCCAAAGCAAACTACTGCCTACTAAGCTATGGGATAAAAAGTTTCAAAGCTCCTGCCAGCATTGCCAACAATGACTCCTACGCAGAGGAATATGCAAATGCCCTATATAGCCACTTGAACAAATGTACTAACTCGGCTGTATCTAACAGGAACAAAACCAGGCATTCCTGTAAAAAAAATAAGTCACGCTGGTGGACTAAGTATAAATAAGTTATACAACAAAAGAAAAACTAATAACACGAAAACAGGAGGGAACTTACTCAGAGGAAGAATACCCTCCACAGCTTGAACAAGTAAATCGGATATCTTGTCAAGTCCTCCAAGGATAGCTACAAGGCTAAATTAGCATCCCTACCTAAAGACAATCATAAGTCATTCTTTAGCTATGCCCGAAACCTAAAAGGAAATGCCCAGCCATGTGCTGAACTTAGTGAACAGTACCATTCACACTGAACCTGAGGAAGTGTGGTCACTGCTAGCCAACAGATTTGGCAATAACCTCACCCCCCTGTACCCACCAGACATACCCCAAAGCATTCCAGACACCAGTCCTCTACCAAACATCTATAAAGAACAGGTCATGCAAGCACTCTGCAAGGCCAAAAACACAGCCTCTATGGGAACATACAACATCCCAGGTTGCTTACTAAACCATCTAAAACAAGACCTAGAGGAACCACTCAATACTCTCTTTTACCATAGCCTGATAATGGACTTTATCCTGGCAGAGTGGAGAACAGCAACAGTAATCCCCTTGCCCAAAGGAGTCCATCAACTAACCCTGGGACTACCTAACCATAAGCCTAACCAGCCTTATCTGCAAGGCCATGGAAAGAATCATCATGGATCTTAAACACCAGGACATGGGCAACCTTCAAACTCATGACCCGACCTAGCTTGGATTCGTCAACGGTAGAGCTTACTTATTAAACCTAGGGGACTTCTTTGAGAATGTCGTCAAAGCCCTGGATGAGAGCAAAACAGTACATACCGCCTACCTTGATTTAGACAAGGCCTTTGACGCAATCTCCTATTCAGGTATCATAAAGAAACTCTCTCAGCTGGGGAATAACCCATACATTACTAGATGGGTAGTCAACTGGCTCATCGACAGAATGCACACTGTCAAAGTTGGGGAGTTCACAATGATCTGTGCTGGGCCCTCTACTGTTTGGCATATATTTCTCTGAAGTCCAGGAAAAGGTAGGTGGCCTGTTGCTTACCAAGTCTGCAGATGACTGTAAACTGGGCACAGTCATGGAGTTCCCCAACAATGTTAACATATTACAGAAAGGGCTGGCAAAGACAAATGATTGGTGCCAAACTCAAAGAATAAAACCTGACAAAAAATGCCTCATTATCCCTTTTGGAAAAGAAGTAGCCCCTGTTAATTATGATGCAGACAGCAGCCCTCAAAGCTCAAACATAGTGGTGCGATACTTGGGAATACAGGTTGATAGCAGTCTAAACTTTGATGAACACGTGTCCATACTGGTAAGAAAAGCATTCTACATTGCACATCTCATAAATAAGGGGATTACCAGGGAGGTTATAGCTCCACTGTACTCTGCTTTTACCAAACCACTAATTCAGTACAATGCTCCATTCTGCATAAACCTCACCAGACACCTGCAACAAATGGAGGGACTACAGAGGTTTCTAATCAAGAAAATCCAGGGCCTCTAAAACATGACATACATGGAAAGACTGAAGGCTCTGTCGCTGCACTCTATCTTGCAGGCTGCTGAGAGGCAACCTGTACCTGGCCTACACAGCAGTCTCAAACCCTGCCCTAATGGAAATGCTGCACATCCGCAAATCAAATGTGACAAGAATAACTTGCTCCAGGGATCTCAACCTAGCTGTGACATTAACAGAACATGCTGGAGAGACAGATATGTCCCTGCGATTGCCACTCCTCTAGAATAAGTTCCCACTCCATGTGAAGCAGAGCTCTTCAATGACCCTACTCAAGTGCAACCTTGACAATTGGATGAGTGACCGTAAATTCACCCCAGGGGTGGCACCTATGTCTCTCATGGACAGAAGCAGTCTGTGCTGAACATAGAATTGCTCTACTAACAATGACCATCTAACTATTGTAAATATGGCTACTCAGGTTTTTCCCCAGCTAGGCTTGTAAAGGCCCTAAGGCCATTAGCCTAGTAACCTTCTATGAACCTATGAATACATTTTCTGTGCAGGAAAGTGTACTACTGTTTTTAAAAAAATGTAATCCTTACGTCAGCAAAATTTCTTTTTCTTTTAAATCAGATACTAGTTGGAATTCTGAAAAAAAACATGGTGTAAAACTTAGACCTTTGCTTAACACACATCTATATCTCATTTTCCTTTAAACATAAATCAGAAATATTACACACTAATAGGTTCATAGGTAGATACTAGGCTATCTGCCCTAGGGCATTTATAAGCCTAGCCAGAGTGTATTTGGCTTCCGCCTCCCTATTAGATTAGCCTACTGTGCCTCTGTAAAGTAGGTCACAGAAGGTACCCTTTTAAGATTAGTTTACTGTGCCTCTGTCTAGCAGGGACACAGAAGAGATCCCAGGGGTGAATTTGCGATTTCCCATCCACGCGTCCAGATTTAGCTTGAAGAGGGGCTATGTCTAACATGAATTGGGATTCTATTCCAGAGTGAGGGGAGCCTCTGGGAAATGAATCTGTCCCTCCAGCATGTCCTATTTATTTTTGTGCTGAGGTTTAGGTCCCTGGAGCGTGTAGCTCTAAGGGACTTGGATTTTTTGACGTGGAGCATGTCCATTAATTCTGGGTTTGACATGGCTTTGTACGTCAGGCATAGATCGCCTCTGAGTAGGCTGTAAGCAACTGAGTAGAGCTGGAGTTTCTTTAGTCGAGCTGCATAGGACATCTGTTTGTAGCCCATGATCCTCTTGGTGAGGTACTTTTGGGGTCTCTCCAGTTGCTGCAGGTGTCGGGTAAGGTACATCCCAAAAGGGGCATTGTATTCAATTATGGGCCTGATGAGTGACGAGTAGAGGGGCACAATGACCTCTCTTGATCTAGATGCGAACCCTTTCAGATAAGGTGGGCTATATAGAAGGTCTTTCTAACCACTTTGGCAACGTGGTTATCAAAGGAGAGATTACTATCTACGTTGGTCCCCAAATCTCTAATTACTTCTTCCGTACTTAATGGATTACCACCTATGTGGTAATTTGTGGGCACCTTGTTTTTCCCAAAGGGAATGACTATGCACTTTTAGCATTTAGCTTGAGGCTGTGGCTCTGGCACCAAGCATCCATCTCTGAGAGATCCTTTTGGAGGATGCTTGTGTCAGCTGGAGATTCGATTATGGCCCCCAGTTTGCAGTCATCTGCGAACTTTGTCAGCCATAATCCCCCCGTGTTAGCCTGAACCTCAGAGAAGTATATACCGAACAAGAGATGTCCCAGAACTGAGCCCTGTGGGATGCCACTTGTAAATGGTTTGGATTCGGACATGGCACCTGCGATTCTGTCCATGTGGGTTCTATCTCTGAGCCAGTTTGCAACCCATCTTGTGATATAGGGGTTGATATTTAAGCTGGTAAGATTATTTATGATGCCCGAGTGGGGT